>NC_056744.1:1616903135-1616935847 GCF_019279795.1 Protopterus annectens | reverse complement strand
CAGGACTGCAGAAGATACCTTCGCTTCAAAGCAGGGTACACGCACTATTCTATGCACTGCCCTTTGGCTTATCTACTGCTCCCAGGGTATTCACAAAGTGCCTAGCTCCAGTTGCATTTTACAGGCAAAGAAATATTCAACTATACCCATACCTGGACGATTGTCTAATTCAGGCAGAAAGTCAGGACATACTTTTGAAGCATCTGGCCTTTGTACAAAGGGTTCTAACTTGTCTGGGGTGCACCATAAATGAAAAGAAATCTCACCTGGTACCCTGTCAACAAATTATATTCCTGGGAGCAAGCTTGAATACAACTTCCCAGATGGCTTACCTCACGCCAGAGAAACAAATTCATTTGACAACCAACTTCAAACAAGTGGCCACAAAAATCCTGCTATCTGCAAGACAAATACTGCAACCTTGGGGTTCATGGCCTTCAGCATTCTTCTAATTCCATATGCAAGACTGCATATGAGGAAACTACAGTGGTATCTAAAAAGGCTATGGTGTCAACATTCCCAGGATTTAGAAGCAATGATTCCTATAATTCCTTGCCTACGCCTAGAGTTCCTTTGGTGGGCAGAGGCCTGCCACCAAAACAAGGGACTACCTTTCACACCACCCCCTGCCGCCCAAACCAACAACAGATGCATCAGACTATGCATGGGGGGCTCACTTGGCAGGGAATTGCATTCAGGGCAAATAGAACCCAATTCATATGCACTTGCATATCAATCAAAAAGAAATGTTAGCTGTACAGAATGCTCTGACAGCCTTCAAGGACCACATTCTTCCAGGACAACTAATGGTAAAGACGGACAACACCACTGTTATGTGGTACATAAACAAGCAGGGGGGTACTCATTCTTACCCCCTCTGCAGACTAGCCATGACATTGTGGAACACAGCCTTGAGCTACCAAGTGCACCTACAAGCTCAGTTACTGCCAGGTAAATTAAATACACTGGCAGACGGACTAAGTAGAAACCTCATGGACCCACATGAGTGGAAACTGGAATCAAGGATTTTCAACATGTTGACAAGCAAATGGGGGAGCCCAGACCTATTTGTCTCTCCTAAGAACTACTAATTGGACAAATTTTGCACAAGGACTCCCCACAAACAAGCCTGGAAAGTGGATGCTCTGTCCTTCAGCTGGAAAAACCTATCAGTCTATGCCTTCTCCCCTCTGCTTCTGCTCTCCAAAGTACTACTAAAAATCAAACAAGACAAACCAAGGATGATTTTGATTGCTCCAGACTGGCCGTGCCAACACAGGTACCCTCTCCTGCACAGTGTCATGGTTATCCCCATGGCACCTGCCTCAGACTCCTTACCTGTTGTCCCAGCAGGAGAACTAGATTGTGCACCCTCAGCTTCTAACACTGAACCTTGCAGCCTGGCTAATTACCTAATCTCTCCTTTACCATCCTTCAGTAAACCTGTGATGGATATCATTTTAGAGGCAAGGAGGCCTAGTACTAGAAAATCTTATGCTGAAGAATGGAAAAGATTCTGTGCCTGGAACCAGTCTCAAGAGATGAGCACTGCAGCGCCCAATTTACCTCAGATTTTACAATACTTAACTGAGATGCTTCACAAGGGCCTGTCTTTTTCCTCCATTAAAATCCAACCTCAGCCATTTCAGCTCATTATAACACGGAACCTCCCCTCTTCTCTCATCCACTGCTCGAGCAGTTCCTCGGAGGTGCCAAAAATTTGAGACCACCCAGGAGAGCTCCAACCCCAGCCTGGGACCTTAACTTTGTTTTGGAGAAACTCACTGTACCTCCTTTTGAGCCAGCTGCTACTGCAGACTTAAAATTTCTTTCTTGGAAAACGGCTTTCCTTTTAGCAATCACTTCCGCTAGAAGGGTATCTGAATTACAGGCCCTAACGGCAGTGGAGCCTTTCATCATCTTTCATGCGGACAGGGTGTCCCTCAGAACCAATCCATCCTTCATGCCCAAGGTGGTATCCAGTGTGGCTCTTAATCAGTCCATTCATTTGCCAACCTTCTTTCCCAATCCACAGAACAAGGGGGAATGGATACTACATTCCTTAGATGTGTACAGACAACTTAAATTCTACTTGGACAGGACTAAATCTCAAAGGAAATCTGAACAACTGCTGGTGGCATTTGCTGCAGGGGCAGAGGGGAAGGCTATCTCAAAGCAAACCATTTCTAAATGGATAGGCCATTGCATTCATTTCTGCTATAAGCACCATGGAAAACCTATCCCCCAGGGGATCAGACCTCACTCTACCAGGGCTTCATCTACCTCTACAGCCTTTTTCAGAGGCTTCCCTACCAGGGACACCCTAGAAGCTGCTACCTGGAGTTCTGTACATACTTTCACCAAGCATAATCATTTGCCAATTTTTTCTAAATCCAGAGTTGGCTTTACCACGGCAGTCTTGCAGGGCCTTATAACTGGCCCTAATGCTGTCTAAACTCCACCTCCCAACCACCAGCCATAGCTTTGGGAATCTACCTAAATGTAATGACTGCAACATTGAAACACAAAGAACATAGTACAGTTGTGTACATTTACCATAAATGTTGATGTTCAAGTGTATTCACTATTGCAGTCTGGTTACCCTCCCTCCAGCCCCCTAACTTCTTTTGGTTATACCTCTACTTTCCTTTACTTAAAAGCTTTTTGGTGTATTTGCTTTTTTGTTGGAGGTATACCCATTAAGGGGGCACCTGACATCTGGGGCAAGAAAAACTGATGTAATGGTGTCAGCTGTATGTTTTATACCCTTGATGACCTGACGTCATGGAAGAAGGGACAGCAACCAACGCAGGACCCAAGACTTTGTTAATCAGGCCGACTGAGGGCAACCTGCAAGCAGATTACCCAAATGTAATGACTGCAACAGTGAATACACTCGAACATCTACATTTATGGTAAGTGTACGCAACTGTACTTTATCCATGAGGCCAGATGCCATAGCACCAGAAAGTCTTATGCTGACAAATGGAAAAGGTTCTGCACCTGGACCCAGGCTAAGGGACCCAATATAGCACAGCCCTCCCTCCCTTCCTCTAATCCTGGATTATTTAGCTGACCTATTACACAGTGGGCTCTCTTTCTCCTCTATAAAAAGTCATGCCTCTGCTATTTCTGCTCATTTTCCCACTGAGCAGCCCCTTTTCTCACACCATTTGATCAAACAGTTCCTAAGAGGGGCAAGCAACTTGAGGCCACCCAGAAGAGCACCAACACCAGCTTGGGACCTTAACTTTGTATTGGAAAAGCTCACCTTGCCCCCTTCAAACCACCTTCTTCTGCAGAGCTAAAATGTCTCTCCTGGAAGACAGCATTCCTTCTGGCCATCACTTCAGCCAGAAGAGTCTCTGAGCTGCAAGCACTCATGGCTGTGGAACCCTTCATCATCTTCCATGCAGACAGGGTATCCCTCAGAACTAACCCATCCTTCATGCCCAAGGTGGTGTCCTGTGTGGCTCTCAACCAATCCATTCATTTGCCCACCTTTTTCCCTAATCCCCAAAACAAGGGGGAAAGGATTCTGCACTCTTTAGATGTGCACAGACAGCTCAGATTCTATCTGGACAGGACTAAATCCTTCAGAAAGTCGGATCAACTGCTGGTTAGCTTTGCTACAGGGGCAGAAGGCAAAGCCATCTCCAAACAAACCATCTCCAAATGGATAGCACACTGCATCCAATTTTGCTACAAACAACATGGAATGCCTCCACCAAAGGAGGCAGGACGCACTCCTCCTCTGCAGCTTTCCTCAGAGGAGTCCCCACCAGGGACATCCTGGAGGCTGCCACCTGGACATCTGTTCACACTTTTGCTAAGCATTACCACCTGCCTCTCTTCTCCAAATCCAGGGCAGGGTTTGACTCTGCAGTCCTGTAGGGCATCCTAGCCAGCCCCTAGTTTCCTTTACTGCCTCCACCCTTTTTCTCAGCTTTGAGAATCAACCAAAATGTGATGACTGCAACAGTTAAACACGAAGAACATAGTACACATACATAGAATACAAACATCTACATTTATGGTAAGTGTACACAACTGTACTTTCTCTATAAAACTTTTTGGGTCATCAGTAAATTGCTTATTTTCCTTTATGTTTATCTGCATATCTACTAAGTTTTTATGCACGTGCTGATATTTTTCGTTTATTATTTGTGATGGCACATGATAGATCTTGATCTGTTTTGATACTTTCACATCTATCTGAGTATTTTTGTTGAACTATTCCTTCTTCTATACTCTTCTAACGGTGACACTTTTTCTCTTAATTGCTTTATAGTTTTCTCTGTTCGATACTTCCATGATAGCATTCGATTTCTCCCCTTCCTTTCCCTTACTACCCTCTGTTTTTGTAGTAAGACTTTGTGTCATTTATGTAGCAGCACAGTAATATATCCTATTTACTTCTGTTATAACGCGTGAATTTCTATGAACGATCCCAATTGCTGTGTTCATTTGTTTGATTATCAAACTAACTTTTTGGGTTTTATTGACTTTCTGTAATCTATTTTTCATTGATCTTAATATGTCTGCCTATATCTATTAAATCAAGCAAATCTTCTCTTATATCATTTTATTCTAAAGTGAGGGCACATTCTGTGTTTTCCATTTCCTTCGGGCATTTTACATAAAGTTCCACAGAATCTTCCTGTACCACATTCTCTTCGGTTTCATCCTGTGTCAGTCATTGCTTTTTCTTATGGAAAATCACTGGCCTATCACTCCACAACACTGACTGCGTCGGAGTTGCCACCATTTCCTGTTCCTTCCTTTACAGTGCAATTCCAGCTGAATTTTTGTACTAATTTCCTGTGGAAGGCTCCAAGTTATCTTCATATGGCAACTGATCAGATGTTTCCTCACTCTACTGGTTTCCCCTTAATTTGGGGATCCATTGCTCTATCCTGCTGCAGTTTTATCAGAGTTAGATTTTCTACACTCAGTCCTTTACAATGCAGATAATCAGTAACCTCAGTTTATATTTCTTTAACTTCTCCATTATTAATCCTCTTTTATACTTTTCTTCTCTGATTTCTTATTTTTTGTATTGTAAAACATTTCATATCTGGATGACTTTGCCTGTATTTCTGTTCAAAATATCTTTGGTGCTGCTCTTTTTGCATTGATTAGTTTTGCTTTCTCCTATGCATAAATATTTCACCATATTAAATCTCTTTTTCTTTCCCATGTCCATATTTCTTCTTCAGATGTCTCCTGCTCTTCCTGTCTTTCCTCACTTGGGGGACGCGTTCCATCATGGTCTGATTTATGCTCATCATGTGTACTTCTCTGGGCTGCACCTCATCACTGTTGTCAGCTGTGAATCACTGCCAGTGCAGCTTGTGTTAGTGTGCCAGCAGTGATTGGGCTGCACATCATCAATGTTGTCAGCTTTGAATCACTGCCAGTGCAGCTTGTATTGGTGTGCTGGCAGTGATTGGGCTGCACCTCCTCACTGTTGCTAGCTGTGAATCACTGCTACTGCAGCTTGTATTAATGCGCCAGCAGTGATTGGGCTGCACCTTATCACTGTTGTCAGCTGTGAATCACTGCCAGTGCAGCTTGTATTAGTGTACCAGCAGTGTTTCAAAGGATGCCCAGTCTTCTCTGAGCTTCTGCAATTCTGGGGTTAATGCGCACAAAAAGGGTGTGCCAGTCACCCTTCCCCAAATGGAAGATGCGGGGGCTCTTACACACTTGCAGATTTTTAAAATCTGGATTAAGCTTCTTCATGTGGATTGTTTTGTCTGGCTGAAGTTATAACCACGGTGGATTCATCCAGTTGTCCTTGTTTCTGTCTCCATCAGTATAGAAGACTGTAATGATGTCAAAACTAAATGTGACAGCAGTGAACTAAATACCCTGGAAGTTGTGTGAACCGTACAAAATACTGTCAAGTAAGGGCAATGAAAAAAGTTAATTCAGCCTATGCATCTTGTTTTATAAAAACTGAGTACCTCATGACAGAGACAGATGCAACAGCAACTAGTGATGGCACAGTTTACCCCGTAACTGCAGAGCATTTTCAGGTCTGTTCTGAGGTTACTGTCTATTTTGGGCTATTTTTAATGCTCTTTGATTTAAAAGCTTCTCTCTCCAAAATGGTTCAACAGTTATTCAAGAAACTTTCGGCAGTTGCTGCTGCCAAAATTATATATAAAGCACCATTGGACTGTCCTCAAAAGATAAAACAGCATCTTCATACGCATTTTTAAATCATTCACTCCAATGGAGCTCAGGAAGTTTGAACTGTAACTTCCAATGGGCAGAGCCTAAGCCTTTTGACAGAATCAAATTATGTCCTCACATTTCAAACAAATAATCATATCTCTGGGACCATAGGGATTATGAAAGACGTATAAACGGCAAACACTTCAGCACAAATTATTTTTATAGTAATGGTATTGTTTAGTTTCTAGGCCTTAAATCGAATGTTATAAGTTGCAGTAAACACAGTAGCGGTTGTACTTGTAATATTTTGTAAACAACTTAATATCTCAGCAACCACTCAAGTTACACACATGCTGTCAACATTTTATTCATTTAGTTGAGAGCTTTCATTTGAGGCTAAGGAGTTCTGTCTGTGTTACTTGGTTGTTGAGATATTTAGAAAAAAAATGTAAAAATGATATCTATATAAATATAAAAACAACATTTAATATCTGTTTACCTGCACTAGACAGGTCAAATATTAATGCAGTTGAGTTTTCTATTGTGTAAGCTTTAAGATGAAATCTTTAAAAACCTTATACATATCATGGTTTTGGAATTATTGATGTAAATATGAACAATCAATATGTGATGCCTAGTGGCTGCAGTAAGAGTTAACTGCAAATGCACCTGGAGGCATCATTCAGATGTAATGTGTTAATGAAAAATTAATTTCAGTGATCTGATGTTGTCAATTTTCATACAGTCAACAACTGGATTCAGAATCAACCCTTGGACTCTGCCACTGTTTTCAGCTTGTGGCCACTAGCAAATTCTCGAGCTCCACCCTTACCCATAATGCTCTATCAGATGTCATTTGCCACTTTCACGTTTGGACATGGTTGCTGGGAGTTCTCAAGCTTAGTGCTCAAAAGTCAGAGGTAAGTTCTTGTATTATTATCTTATTACTTCACTATCTAATTACTCTTTTGTAGCTTATATATGTCCTCGTTTCCTACATGTTAGTGTAATTCTTCTTTCCATTGATGGTAAATTTTCCTAGCTATCCTCTTTTATAAGCTAGTGTAGTCTTCGATACCATTATTGAGATCGCCTTCCCTTTTAAAAAAAAAAAAAAAAAGTTTTGTTTTTCTCTCTTTCAAAACCTGTTTGTCAAAATGTACAAAAAAACATCTGGTTTTAAAAAGTCCCAGAAGTCCAGTCATAAGTTGCTGCATTCTGACACTCATGCCTTATGCATTTATGGTCTAGGCCCTGAGTACCTTCAAAAAGATTGTGACATATATAAATCTTTTAATCCTTGGGCCATTGTGGACTGTAAGAACAAACCTATTTTAAAAGGCTTGCTTCCTTCAACTTTCTCAGAGGCTTTATCTGGGCTCAACCCCCTCCCAACCTGTGTCTAATGAGCAATCCAGAAAGCCTTTGGATCCATCAGACTCCTCCACCCCATTCCTTGGGTCCGATGGTGGAAAGAAACACAAGAAGTCCGATCCAAATACTGCTTCTTCACTGAAGCTATCATGACACAGAAAATTGGCTTCCACGGATCCTGTATTATCAGGTTCAAAGACTTTACCTCGGACCATATATTCTCCCTCCATTGATCCAATGCTCTCTCGGGTCCCATCCCCATATTTAGAGTCTTGCTGGCATTCCAGGTCTCCTCTGTGGCCTCATCATCTCTTTCCTCCAGAAGTCTGACCGAATCAGATATAGAAAGAATGATGTGGAAGTTTCAGCGCAGATTCAGATGGGAGTTCTTCCAGCTCCTACTCCTTCGGGTCAGGAAACCATTAACAGTACTACACCACCGATCTTGGCCTCTTCTCCAATCTAACTTATGGTTTTGGAGCCATTGGATCTGAGTTTTCTGGCACTGTCTGAGTCGAATCTGAAGATCATAGTATCTTCAGCTCCGACACCTTCTTTGACTGCAATGGTTCCAAGTACTTTGGAGCCGTACTCTTGGAGCAGAAGCGGCCCTCGCAGATTCATGGTTCTGGAGATGAGTCCAAAATTATTGGAGCCATCTCTGCCCCTCGAAGTTTCAGCATTGGATAACTCGGCTCCAACCTCTGCCTTGGGTGCACTGCCTTTGGGACACAGGGAGCCCATGGTGTGGAAGTGTGGCTTCTTGCCTCTGTCTTCCTTCTCTTTAGATCATTCTACTTTCAAGGTAGTGGAGAGAATGTTTTCTGCTTCTGCAGGATGGACGGTTTCTCCTCATTTGGATCTCCCTTCTGGATTCCATATGTCTCCGTGCCTTGACCCTCATCACTCTCTTCCACAGGGACAGCCAAACCAAAGTCTCCAGGGTACCAAGCAGGGTATTACCATTTCTTTTAATACTTCTCTGGAACAGCCCACTGATGAAGTCCCTAGGAAGAGGAAGTGCAAGAGGAGGAACCTAGACTCCCCTCAGGAGTCACTCACTGAAGATACCAATTTTGATGAGGGAGAAAGGTCCCCATGACAACTACCAGATAACATCTCATTTGGAGACATCCTAGAGATCCTCAAACAGAGTAGTGGTTGGTCTACCAATAACCCTTCCCAAGAAGAATTGATATTTCTGGAGGCCATTGGGTCTGGCCTGTCTACCTCCTGAGTGACTCCATCCACCAGTGAGCTCATTGACTTGATCTCGAGATGGGCGTGGAAGGAACCAGGCATGGATGAGATGATCACCAAGAGACCAGAATAGATTTTGGTACCACTTAAAGAAATTTCGAATTAAAGGAGTACTGGTAGATGCCATGGTTGTGGTGGCAGCCACTAGGTAAGAACTCTTAGAACAGAGCTCTACTGTCCATCCCCCTAACAGGGAGTCAAGGGCGTTGGACAGATTTGGGAAGTGTGTTTATGCTTTAGTGACATTAGCACTCACATCATTGAATTATTTGGCACACTTCACCAGATTGCAAAAGGATTTGATTAAGGAACACCCAAATTCCCTCACCAGACCAGTACTACATCTGAGCTACAGAAGGCTCAGAATTCTGTGGCTTCACAGTTGGCTGCCCTACAGTCAATTACTAATTCGCCCATGAGGCTCATTTCGCAAGCAGCTGAAGGTACCTTAAGGCTGCAGGTTCAGGCATTTCCATTAGAAGACATGCATGGATGCACTTGGCTGACTTTGCAAAGCCCTTCAAGTCTTCCTTTATCAATGCACCTTTTGACAGAAAGTCTTTGGCCCCAAGGCAAAAGACATACTTTCCAGGTGCGAGCAAGATGGAAAGACCCTCTCTGCAGTTGGATTATATTTGTTTACCCCTCAAAGGACCTTTTCCAGGAATCAACGGTCAGAAAATGTGGTTCAGGAAATCCCAGGGCACTTTCCAAGATCCACGTAGAGATAATTCCCCCCAGAGGCAGAGGTGGGAACACGAATGCAAGATGCCACCCTTGCAACAAAGGAGGACCACAGAACCAGGGGTCCAGATATTCCTACCACGTAAAAATGGACAGTCTGGGAGATTCCTATGCTTCTGGTTGGGAGCCAGTCATTACCAATTCAGAGCACTGCCCCTTGGCCACACCACAGCCCCAAGAGTGTTCAACAGATGCAATGACAGTGGTAGCAGCTCACTTGAGACTGCAGGGATTCCACATGTTTCCGTACTTGGATGACTAGCTTATTACTCCCCCAACCAGGCATCTATTGATAAGACCAAGTACTCCAGACTTGCTCCCTTCTGGGGATTACCATAAATTACAACACATCCCAGTTAGAACTATCTCAGACACTGGAATTCATAGAAGCAATTTTCAGCACCGTATCTATGACAGTCTCTCTTCCTTTTCCAAGAGTACAGACTATCCAATTCCTGGTCAGAAAGATAATTCAAAATTCCTCAGTTTCAGCCTGATTGATTCTGCAGTCCTTGGGATCAATGTCTGCAGTGATAGATGTTTTTCGTGTTTCACTGTTGCAGTCATTACACTTGGGTTATCCTGACAGGGGTAGCCCTCAGTCTGCCCGAATACTAGAGGCTTAGTATTTCTGCATCGTTTGATGTCACTGCAGGACTGCCGTCAGTGGTATAAAATCAGGCAGCCGACACCATTACATCAGTCTTTCTTGCCGAGGAGCCCAAAGCAGAAGCAGTTCACATGAGTGCCGGTCAGCCGCTACCTGAGTTTTCATTTTTGAAATTGAAGTTGAAGTCTTCTAAAGCTAAGTACCCAGTTGGCGATCCTTTTTTCTTGCTCTAACCGATGTCAGAAAAAGTTAGCAATTGTCTCGCCTGTGGAAAGCAAATACCAGACCGAGATTTCCATTCTTACTGCATCACCTGTTTATGCCCAGACCATGACGTCCCTCACTGTCAGTTTTGTGCTTTGTTCAACACCAGAACTATACGTCGTCAGGCCCTTATCGTAGCTAAATACTTTTGCTCTCGATCTCCATATTCCGAAATGGCTTTGATAAGCCATCCGACAACCGATCTTCTGAAAAAACATAAGGATAAAGACAGAGACAGACCACACAGGTCCAAAACTGCTGATGACGCTTCTGTTAAGCAAGTCACAAGTTTGCCGGTACTCAGTGAGGTGCTTTTGCAGCCCCTGATGCCCGCTTCTATGGATTCGCAGGCCGCTATTGAGAACCGTTCGGAGTCCGGTATGCCATGAGATTCTGCGGATGTCTCTACCTTGGATGGGTCCGGAGCCACTGAGCAGGCACTGGCTTCTGAGGAAGTTTTTCACACTATCAATATTCGACACAAACCGACAACGTCTTTCACGTCTTCAGTTCTTTATAAAACTACAGAGTTTCTAAGGCCCAGGATACGAACTATGCCTAAAAAACTGACGACCCAAGCTCAAGCACCTGCTTCCATGTCTCAATCTCAAATGCTTAAAATGGCAGAAGACCTTATGCTTATTAGGGGAGGCCAGCCTACCCCTTCTAAAAGAAAAAGCAAATTGTCCCCAGCAACTTTATCTGACCAGGAGTCCAACAACTCTGAGGTTTCTGAGATGAAGACATGCCCTTGCCTGCTTAATGAGGATTCAGATGCAGAGGAATCCATTCCTTCTGCCTCTCCTACAGACGATTTTTCTTTTGAAACCCTACATACTTAGAGAGAGCATTTCTGTTGGGAATGCCAGGATTATCCTCAGTCCAAAAAGAGACTCAGGGAATTTTTAGATTTACCACAGCACAAACCCTTAGCTATTCCTCCTGTCCTGGATGTTGTGGATGATTTCATGGAATCTAGTTTAACTCCTGACACCCTACCACCTGCTCCCAGGAAACCTGACCAGTATTACAGAATCCCTGACTCACACAAATTTCTTTTCAAAAATCCTACTGCTGACCCAGAGGTCATCTCCCAAGGACCTAAAGGAATAAAAGCAACCACAGCTAAGAATCCCACCCCTTCGGACAGGGATTCCCGAGCTTTAGACAGATGGGGTAAAAATGTATACACCTCTGCAACTCTAGCCATTAGAGCACTAAATTGTCAGTTCCACATGTTGAAATACCAGCAACATACTATGAAACTCCTTAAACAAAAATTGTCTACCTTTCCAGCTTGTGCAGAAAATACAGGAGCTATTGCATTCTGCAAACCAAGTTAATAAGCACACCTTGCAATGTGGCTTTGACGCCCTAGAAGCGTCCTGCAGGGCAGCAGTCACAGGTTCTGTACTTAGAAGGCATACTTGGCTTAAGGAACAGACCTTGCCAGGCCATGTCAAATAAAAATTATTGGACGCACCATTGAAAAAGACAATTTGTTTGCCTCCAAAGCAGAAGAGGTTTTAAAAAAGATGGAAGAAAAAGCTAATTCTATGCAGACAGACTTTTTGCAAGTCCAGTCTCCGAGCTTCAGTAGGCATTGCCTCTCCAAACACTGGTCCTTTCCAGCCCCCTCAAGGCTGGCTCAGACTAGACCTAGGGTAAGTAGACCCCCCCCCGACAGCAGTCCCAGGGAATGCAGTGATCTAAGCAATGGAGTACCTCCACTTCAAAAACAGGGAGTGCTAAGCCACCCCCTTATGGAAAGAAATCTCAATGACTTTTGAACTCCACCCCTTACCTCTGCCCACCTGCTTGTGCCCCTAGGAGGAAAACTTGCCTCCCATGCAAAACACTGGGCCTCCATCACCAAAGACCGATGAGTCCTCAACATAGTGTCCCAGGGATACAAATTTTATTTCCACACACTGCCAACCCCAAAAGGGTTCCCAGATCTTCCTCCAAATCATTGGCCAGAGGCCCAAAACCAAGTTCATTCCCTGCTCTCCATGAGGGCAATACAGCCAGTTCCGGCAGACCAGATAGGCCAAGGTTTCTATTCCAGACTTTTCCTGGTACCCAGAAAAGAGGGCACCTGGCACCCAATCCTAGATCTATCAATTCTAAACACCTTCCTGGTGATACCAAAATTCAGAATGCTCACCCTCCAACAGCTTCTTCCTATGCTATCCAAAGATGCCTGGTTAGCCACCCTAGACCTAAAAGAGGCCTATCTGCACATCCCAATCAGGGATTCTTGCAGGAATTATCTACGTTTCAGGGCAGGATCTGTGCACTTTCAGTTCTCTGCACTTCCCTTTGGCTTATCCACTGCTCCCAGAGTTTTCACAAAATGCCTGGCCCAGGCCATTGCTTTTTGCAGACAAAGAAATATTCAAATTTTCCCCTACTTGGACGACTGCCTGATTCAGACAGACAGTCAAGAAAAGCTGTTACAGCACCTGATCTTTGTAAAGCACCTACTGACCTCACTGGGGTACACTATAAACAAAAAGAAATCCAAACTAGTCCCCACTCAAAAAATTGTATTCCTGGGAGCAAGCCTGGACACAGCATCCCAGATGTCATTCGTTACTCCAGAAAAACAAGCCTATGTGACAGGCTACTTCTCTCAACTAGCCAGCAGAACCCAGTTATCCGCAAAGAAAATCCTGCAAGCTCTAGGGTTTATGGCTTCCTGCATTCTACTCATTCCATATGCCAGACTGCATATGAGGAAACTTTTAAGGTACTTAAAAAGCCTTTGGTGTCAACACTGTCAGGACCTGGAAATTATCATACTTATGATACCTTGTCTAAGGAAAGATTTTCTTTGGTGGGCAGTAGCATATAACCACAACAAGGGCCTTCCGTTTTCACAACCCCATGCCCCCCAGACCCTAACCACAGACAGATCCATGCCTGGGGTACACACCTGGATGGCAGGTACATTCAGTGCCACTGGAACCCAAATCAAATACATCTGCACATCAACCAAAAAGAGATGCTGGCTGTTCAGCATGGTCTGACAGCTTTCAGACCCCTACTCTCTTCGGGGCTTCTACTAATCAAAACAGACAGCACCACAGTGATGTGGTACATCAAAAAGCAGGGAGGAACTCACTCTTATCCACTCTTCAGGCTAGCCATGACCCTTTGGCACATGGCTTCAGCTATGGAAATTCACCTGCGAGCACAATTCGTGCCAGGCAGCAAAAACTCTCTGGCAGACAACTTAAGCAGAAATCTCCTAGACCCACATGAGTAGCAATTAAACCACAGCACCTTCAGCCTTGTAACCCAGAAATGGGGTACCCCGAAGGTGGACCTGTTTGCCTCCCACAATAACCACCAGCTCAGCAAATTCTGCACCAGGGAACCTCACAGCATGGCCTGGAAAGTGGATGCCCTATCCTTCCAATGGGTAAACCTCTCGATCTATGTATTTCCCCCTCTGCCTCTTCTTATAAGGGTACTACTCAAAGTAAGGGAGGAAAAACCAAGAGCAATCCTGATTGCCCCTGACTGGCCATGCCAACACTGGTACCCACTGCTGCGCAGTCTGTCACAGCTGCCTCCATGGCACCTCCCTCAGATCCCAACTCTCCTGACCCAGCAGAATGGAGAATTCTTGCATCCATGATTGCAGACCCTGAATCTGGCAGCCTGGCTTATTCCCTGATTCTCCTCCAGTGGCCAGCCTAAGCAAGCAAGTCCTGGATGTTATACGTGAGGCCAGATGTCCCAGCACTAAAAACTCCTATGCTGACAAGTGGAAAAGGTATTGCACTTGGATCCAGGCTAAAGGAGCTGGACCAGCACAGCTCTCCCTACCTCTCATCCTGGATTACGTAGCAGACCTACTTCACAGGGGCCTATCCTTCTCTTCTATTAAAATTCATGCCTCTGTCATCTCTGCTAATTACAGCACAGAGTCACCTCTCTTTTCTCACCCTCTCATCAAACAGTTCCTAAGAGGGGCTAACAACTTAAGGCCACCCAGAAGAGCTCCTGCCCCAGCTTGGGACCTTAACTTTGTGTTGGAAAAGCTCACGCTACCCCCCCACCCGAGCCTGCAGCTTCAGCAGAGTTAAAATTCCTCTCTTGGAAAACAGCCATGCTTCTGGCCATCACTTCAGTTAGAAGAGTGTCTGAGCTACAAGCACTCATGGCTGTGGAACCCTTCATCATTTTTCATGCTGACACGGTCTCCCTCAGGACTAACCCAACTTTCATGTCTAAAGTGGTGTCCAGTGTGGCTCTCAACCAATCTATTCATTTGCCCACCTTTTTCCCTAAGCCTCAAAGTAAGGGGGAAAGTATCCTGCACACTTTAGATGTGCACAGACAGCTCATATTCTACCTGGATAGGACTAAGCCCTTCAGGAAAACTGACCAGTTACTAGTCAGCTTTGCAGCAGGGGAAGAGGTCAAGGCCATATCCAAACCATCTCCAAATGGATAGCACACTGTATCCATTTTTGTTACAAACACCATGGGAAACCACCCCCTCAGGGGGTCAGAACACATTCCACAAGGGCAACCTCCACCTCTGCACCTTTTCTCAGAGGGGTCCCTACCAGGGACATCCTGGAGGCTGCAACATGGAGTTCTGTTCATACCTTCACCAAGCATTACCACCTGCCTAACTTTTCCAAATCCAGGGCAGGCTTTGCAACCACAGTCTTGCAGGGCATACTAGCCAGCCCCAACTTGACTGCCTGCACCCTATACTTCATTTTTGGGAATCAACCCAAGTGTGATGACTGCAACAGTGAAACACTAAGAACATAGTACAGTTGTGTACACTTACCATAAATGTAGATGTTGAGTGTATTCTCTGTTGCAGTCCTGGTTTCCCACCCTCCACCCCCTTGTCTCTCTTACTCTCCCTCTCTCTTCCTCACTCATTACAGGGAATATTTGCTTTCTACTGGTGGTGTTCTTCCAGTATAACCTAGCTCCCTATTTGGGGGCCCCTGACATTTGAGGAAAAAAAACTGATATAATGGCATCGGCTGCCTGATTTTATACCACTGATGACCTGACGTCAGTCCTGGAGCGACAGCAACTGATGCAAAAATACTACACCTCTGGTATTCAGGCCGACTGAGGGCTACCCCTGGCAGGATAACCCAAATGTGATGACTGCAACAGTGAATGCACTCAAACATCTACATTTATGGTAAGTGTACACCACTGTACTTTTTAGTTCCCCTAGCAAGATTTCATATGAGGATTCTTCATTGGATGTTAGCAATTCAGTGGTCCATTCTTCATCAGCATATGTCCACGAAGATAAGAATTACCCAAGCATGCAAAAGATATCTTTGGTGGTGGGTCTGCTGGAATCAAGTTCTACAAGGCTGTCCTTTCATTCTTCCTCAACCCAAGGATATAGTGACTACAGATGCATCCCAGATTGGGGGGCACTTCCTTGGAAAAAACAGTCCAAGGCACCCGGTTCCTCGAAGAGGTGAATATGCATGTCAGTGTCCTGGAAATGAGAGCAGTGCTGTTTGCATTTCAGGCTTTCCAGGACTCTTTCCCTTTTGGGACAGTTGTGATTCAGACAGGCAATGTGGTCTGTGGTTTGGTACATCAACAAACAAGGAGGAACCAAATCTGGCCCCTTGTGTCGAGAAGCTCTCAGAATTTGGCAGTGGGTGATCTCCTCCAACCAATTTCTGATAGCATGCACATCCTGAGGAAATCCGATGTTATAGCAGACAAGTTGAGCAGGTCCATTCTACTACTTCATGAGTGGTCTTTCAACAAAGAAGTGGCAGAAATGATTTTTCGCAAGTGGGGCCACCCACGCTACAACCTATTTGCATCTCCCCTAAACAACAAGTGCAACGGGGGAGTCACTGAGAGATGGTCTCCTACATGATTGCCCCCCCCCCCGGTCTTCTCTGTGCTTTTCCCCAACTCCCTTAATCCCCAATTTTCTACAGAAAGCATCCCAGTTGAAGAGCAAAGTCATCCTCATTGCACCTTACTGGCCTTGACAAATTGGGTTTACTTTTCTTTGGATTCATCTAGCCTACCCTCTTCAGATTCTGGATCCAATTACAGACGTTCTGTCTCACCCAGCTGGAATGATTCACTTGGATATCTCAAACCTAAAACTGACTGCGTGGTTTCTCTGCTGCCATTGAATGCCAGACAGCATACACTCTTCTCTTCTTTGTCCTCTACTTTTGTCTTTACGCAATGCTTCCACAAGGAAACTTTAGAGATGTAAATGGAAGAGATTTGTGTTTTGTGCGCAGAAGAAACATATCGATCCTTTTTCAGCACCAGTGCATAGTGTCCTTGAATTTTTAGCAACAATTTTCAACGAAGGACCCATCTCCTTACCTATTAGGGTACAACTAGCTCCTATTTCTAATTTTCATATTGGGATTGAAAACTCCTCCTCGGCTTCATCTAAACTTTGTAAGACCTTTTTGAGAGGTACCCTTCTTTTGAGACCCTCTTATAAGGATCCAACTCTGGCATGGGATTTAAATTTGGTATTACAGGCTTAATTCATTCCCCTTTCGAACCAGCAGCTAAATGCAAACTAACATTTTTAACCTGGAAAACTATATTTTTGGTAGCCATCACCTCTGCTAGAAGACTGCCAGAACTTCAAGCACTGTCCTCTAAACCTCCTTACTTAGTGTTTCAAAAGGATAGGGTAGCATTACAAGCAATCCTTCTTTCCTAAGGTGGTATCAGAATTAAACATTAACCAATCTATTAATTTGCCAGTTTTCTTTCCAAATTTTACAAACAAAAGTGAATATATGTTACACTAACTGGACTTTCATAGGCAATTGTTATTTTATTTACATAGAACAAAACATTTCAGAAAAACAGATCAATTGTTTGCCTCCTTTGTTGTTTCCAAATTAGGCAAGCTGGTCACAAAGGTAACCTTAGCCAGATGGCTGACCAATTGTATATCCTTTATAACAAATTGGGACTCTCCTTACAAAAACCTTTGAGAGCCCATTCAACTAGGTCCATGGCAACGTCTTCAGTATTTTTATCCAGGACTTCCATGGACAATATATGTGCAGCTGCTACTTGGGCTAATCCTCATACCTTTATTACTCATTACAAATTGGATCAAGTCTTGAGGGAAAGAGTAGCTTTCAGCTCAACTGTGCTCAGAAATATCCTTCCTTAAGAGTCCTCCTGGAATTTCAAGTAGCTAGGGACTCTGGCCCAATTCTTGAGGAATGAATGAAAATTGACACCAGATAAAGTTATGTGCTCACCGTAATGTTCCGTCTGTGTTGTCCATTTTCATTCTTCCTCAACACCCCTCCCACCAACCCCCTGCTTTTGAACTAATGACTTCTAGAAGAGTGAGGCCTTGTAAGGGAACCACTGGTCTTTATGTTCAGCTTCAGATATGGATTTCTCTTACCAGGATGCTAGTATTTCTTTTGATACCCCATATCTTGTTTACTGGCTTATAGTATCTGAGGTGTGTAAGGGGATAGAGCATTGTGAGTAAGGGAGGAGGTCGAGAGTTTGCTAGTGGCCACGAGCTGAAAATTAGGGCTGAGTCAGATCCAAGGGTTGGATCTGAACCCAATTGTTGAAGAATGAAAATGGACCACACAGATGGAATGTTATGGTGAGTACGTAACTTTTTTATCCTTTATGCCTCAACGTATTGCAAAGAATGACAAGATCACTTTTATACATAAACACCCGTTTTAAGTAGAAATCATACCAGTATTATGTATTTGTGTCTGTAAGCTTTTATTTTAGTTTAAGGAGACCAGAATGTTGTACATGTTTCAGCTGACTGTTGGAAAAGTTTGTTAGTTTATAAAAGCCATCCCTACCTGAATTCTACCCTAACTTCAAATTACAATTTATCTCTAGTGCTTAAAGACATTCTTAAGAAAAAATTCAGACAAGACCCCTTGATAATTCCAGTTTCATTTTATTTTGTGTTGCACAACCCAAATGCTTTTGGGGAAAGGAGGCAAGATAATCTGAAATATAGGCATGCTTCTCAGGATATGTAAAAATATGCTTATTTAGATACAATATGTGAAAGTTATGGAAACTGAGTATTTTTTGGTTCTGATTTATAAGAACACAACTGATAGTATGATTCTGATACATGAGTTTGTCAGCTCGAAAAAAAATGAGATATAGTTCCATGTCATAATTCTGAGACTTGTAAGTATGAGCCCATGAATTACAAAAAAGGCTAAAATACAGGAGAACAACAAATGTCGAACATTACTTTTCTCCTTTTAATTTTTTTTTTACAAGGAGGCTTGGGGGCAAGCCTGCCACACTCCTGAACCTATTATACCAATTCTATCATCACCATACTTGAAGGGAATACTCCAAGAGACAGCAATCTTGGGCTTGGTATATGTAAATCCATTTTTAGTTCATTCACTCTTTTCCAGGACTTGTACTAACAATCCCAGAAAATCGAACTGTTAACCAAATGTACACTTTTGTGAAATGAATGGCAAAGCTAGAGTATCTAAATGGCTACACAAGTGTGCTACCTAGTAATAAAGGACCAGTTCTGTACAAGTGCAGAAATTACTATAGCAAATTTCTCATAGTAATATGTAATGACCATGGATAGAAAATGTGTTTAGCCAATTGTTTCAGCTATAAAGACACATAATTTTAATCCAGTTTGCTGTACATGAGCCTATGTGGGGGAGGGAGTCATAAGTACAGAGACAAATTTTCTGTATTAAGGTGAAATAGGAATGTAACATCAAATCCATAGCAATGTATTTCCACTTGCTGCTGCAGGTACCCCACTGATGCATTGGTTCATAGGTAGGTACTAGGCTATTGGCCCTAGGGCCTATATAAGCCTAGCCAAGTAGTACCCTGGCTTTTGCCAACCAAGAAAATTATTTTCCTGCGCCCCTGTCAAGCAGAGCCACAGAAGTGATCCCCGGGGTGAATTTCCTATCTCTCATCCAATCTTCAAGATTTTTCTTGAAGAGTGCTAATTAGGAGCTTTGTTTGATATAGATAGGTAGTTTGTTCCAGAGTAGGGGAAGTCTCCAGGACAGGAATCTATCCCTCCACCATGTTCTGTTTATTGTGATGACAAGGTTTAGGTCCCTAGAGCGTGTAGCTCGGAGGGATTGGGATTTCTTTACGTGGAGCATGTCCAACAGCTCTGGGTTTGACCTAGCTTTGTATGTTAGGCAGAGATTGCCTCTGAGTAGGCGATATGCGACAGAGTAAAGCTGGAGTTTTTTGAGACGGTCTGCGTAGGGCATCTGTTTGAGGCCGGTAATTTTTTTGTGAGGTATTTCTGTGGCCTTTCCAGTAGTTGTAGATGTCTTGTGAGGTACATACCAAAAGGGGCGTTGTACTCTATAATGGGTCTAATGAGTGATGAGTAGAGGGGAACAATGACCTTTTTTTTCCTGGATGAGAGAAACCTTTTGTGATGAGGTGTGCCACATAGAAGGATTTCCTGACTACTGTGGCGATGTGATTATCAACGGAGAGACTACTGTCCACCTGTGTCCCAAGGTCTATTATCACACTTTCAGTGTTAAGTAGACTACCGCCTATGTGGTAGTTCATGGGTACAGAGTTTTTACCAAAAGGGATGACAATGCACTTTTAGGCATTGAGCTTGAGGCCATGGCTTTGACACCAGGCATCTGTGTCAGTGAGGCCCTTTTGTAGGATTTTCACATCGTTAGGAGTTTTGATTATGGCTCCTAGTTTGCAGTCATCTGCGAAGTTTGTTAGCCAAAGACCTTCTGTATTAGCCTGTACTTCAGAGAAGTAGTTACCAAACAGGAGAGGACCTAGGACTGAACCCTGTGGTACTCCACTTGTCACTAGTCTGAAGTTGGATTTAGAGTCTGCTACTTTCACAGTGTGGGTTCTGTCAGTGAGCCAGTTGGCAACCCATCTTATGACATAGGGATTTATACCTAGTTTAGTGAGTTTGTCTATAATTCCAGAGTGGGGGATGGTGTCAAAAGCCTTGGCGAGATCTAGATACACTGTGTGAACCACCTTACCCTCATCTACGGTGTTGGTGACCTCTTCAAAGAAGTCTATCAGGTTTAGGAGACACGATCTGCCTTTTACAAACCCGAACTGGGTAGGGTCCAGAGTTTGGAGATTACAGTGTCATTGTTTATAAGTTCCATAATGATATGCTCCATAGCCTTGCAGACCAGGCTCGTCAGGCTAATGGGGAGGTAGTTTCCGGGGTCCGTGGTGGCTCCCCCTTTGTGGAATGGGATAACCGTTGCTGTGCACCATTCAGTGGGCACAAAGCCTGAGGAGAGGCTATGATTGAATATGATACTTAAGTGGGGTGGCAGTTCATTCTGTAGTTCATGTAGAACGCAGCCTGGAATGTTGTCAGGTCCCATGGATGCTGTGTTCTTGGCTTTGGAGAGTGTGTATTTTACCTGTGCAGCCGTGATTACAGGTACTTTGCATTCTTCCGGTATAGAGATGGGCCCTTTAGGGGATGAGAGAGGGGTAAAGTTAGCATGGAACCTATCTGCCAGGATGTTTGCAATATCAGTTGGTTCTGTATATTTAGTGCCATTGTGCTGTAACTCAGAGCAGATCTGAGTGTTGCCATTGAGATTCTTGACATAGCTATAGAATGCTTTGTGGTTGTCTTTAGAATCAGTGGCGACTTTGTTTTCTTAACTAGCTTTGGAGGATTTTATGAGGGATCTCAGCTTCTTACTGAGGCTGACCACGGAGTTCCTCCAATCATGGGGTTTTACTCTTTTTTGCAACAGTTTCTTTCTTTGTTGTAGAGTTTGTTTATAGCAGGGGACCACCAGATTGGCTTCCCTTTTTTGGAGGATAGCATCTTGGTTCTGTTAGGGATTGCACGATCCATGCACTCATCTAAGTGCTTATAAAGTGCAATTGTATAGGATTCAGCAGTCGTATCTCTATTGTCCGTCAGCATGGGTGTCGTGAAGTTTGCCACTTCTGTCTTAAGAAGCGTGAAGTTGGCTTTGGAGAAATTTTTTACTGTGGTTTCCCCAATGGGGGTGGGGTGGGTTGTGGATGTCTAGGGTGATTTGCTTGTGGTCGGATCTGACCAACAAGGAATTGACCTCTGGTGTGGAACACCGGTTGCCCATGTTGGTAATGACCAGGTCTAGGATATTGCTGCCCCTGGTGGGGGTGTGGATAAGTTGATCCAAGGCATTGGAATTTATGAATTCCAGAAAATGTTGAGCACACGAGTTGGTACATGAGTAGTTTTCCCAGTTAATGGTGGGGTAGTTGAAATCACCCATTATTAGGGTGTTAGGTTGTACCCTAATATTTTCCAGTGTATCAAGAAATGAGGAGTGGGAATCCTGGGGCATGGTGGGGGATCTGTAGCAAACTACAATTTGCATTGCGGTCTTGCCCAGAGTTAGTTGCATTTGGATAATCTCAGATGCATTATGCTGAGCAACTAGCCTGGAGGTGTGGATATCCTTAATGAATATGGACACACCTCCGCCTTTAGGGCTTCGGTCCAGGTTAGGTGCCCGAAAGGTGTGGTATGAATTATAGCCTAATAATGCTGGGGTGCTCTCTGGAGCCTTGAACCAGGTCTCTGTCACTGCACAGATGTCAATGTTCTCCATTTTAAGGAGTGCCTCGAGTAAGTGCATTTTGAGGTTTAGACTTCTAGCATTAAGTAGCATTACCCTCAGACTTTGCTTGCTTGTACCTGTTACTGTGGTGAAGTTGTCATTTGAATCTTGCCTAAAAAAGGCACTATAGGGGTGGCAAGAGCTTTAGCCAGTATCCAGAATCCCAAGGGTGACAGGTGCAGGCCATCTCTGGCAAAGCATCATGGTTTGTCGATCATGTCATCCCAGGCAGACAGATACTGGATCCCCTTAGAATGACACCAGAAGTTTAGCCAATTGTTGAAGTCAATCATTTTGTCCTTGTACTGTGGTATCATTCTGGGTGATGGCAGGATGCTACTCAGGGCTAGGGTCATACCTGCCTGGGCTACAAGATCAGAAAGCTCCTCCATGTCTCTTTTCATGTAGTCCAGGGAGGTATGTCTCAGGTCATTCACACCAACATGGACAATGACAGAGTCATATTTGTACTTGCTGTGGAGTGACCTGAGTGCATGTATTATGTGGCGGATCCTGGCACCTGACAGGCAGCTGACAGTAACTTTCTCCTTGTTTAGCCTGATGAGTGGAACATCAGTGTGCCTGACTATAGAGTCACCTATGACTAGAGTGTTGGGTACGTTGTTGTGCCTTATGGGCTGTGGTTGAGTAGCACACTGAATTTGTGGGCTATGTGTCATTTGGGTTGTGTTGGGGGTGGAGGTTGTTTGCATTTCTGCTTTGGAGCAGCATAAACAAAATGTGAAACGCAGCAACACTCGTTAACTTCAACAACATTGATTGACATAAAAATTAAAAAAAAACAAGTGTGGTGTGCTTCGGACAGTGTATTGTTACCACTATCTGCAGATCTGCGTGTTTTCTGTCAGAAAAAGTGAATGAACATCCAATCACAGTATACTTAAGCATGGAGTATTTCTAAGTTCTGTCCTCAACATGCACCAGACACTGAAATGAGCACTTAAGGAGACTGCCGTTTGCTTCCACTGACTGCTTCCCATAAATTTCAAACTTCTATCTCTAAAATGGGGAGCATTACCTCTCATGGCATGTAACAGATAAAATGTGAAACACAGCAACACTCATTAACTTTAACAAGTATGTTCACAGCATGTATAAGTTTTTCAGACATATTAAACATTTTTATAATGAAGTGATACAATTAATATTTATTACAGCTATTGGTCAAAAATTCATAACCTGTGGCAGATCCCATCAGTGTGGAACAGTCTGGAAGATGGAATTTTAAACACTTAAAATGAGGAATGGTCTTAATGAAATATTTGGATCTGTTCTTCCAGTACCACCAAACAGATCACCAAAAGTGATTAAAACAAAACACAATATTTATGCTTCTCCCAAGGCCTGTTGGTGTTGATTGGGAACCATAGTTCCCAACCTTTTATTTTCAAAATGTAAAGCACTGTTTCTGATAATGTGAAACAACTGGGCACAGTGTGGAACATTTAATAACAGCTTCATTAAATAAATTCACAGGATAGTTAAAATGTGTTACTTTACTATTCTAAGTTGTTTTGATAAATCCTTATAATTCAGTATTCACCATGGATATTAAGTAAACAGTTTCACCAATGCAGGTGTGACTGACCCCTTCACTGTAGAACAGAAGTGAATGCTTTGAACTTGGACTTTTTACACTCAAAATGAGGTACAATTGAGTGATATGCCCCATCTGTCCTTGAGTTTCCTCTTATTTTTGCCCTGTCGTATTTAATTTTTTTTTGGTAAATCACTGAGAATTCATAAATGTCAGCCACTGGAGTTTCAGTTCATATTGCTCATAAATGCATGTTGGTGCAAAGCCTACTGTGCTGTTTGCATTTTAAGCAATTTAAAGTAATTAAAACATTTCCCCTGAAATTGAGAGGTATGCAGAGATAATCACAGTAAAAACATTCTACTCTGATGTGGGCAGTGTCTACTGTTATCACTGCCCACAGTTCTGTTTAGTTTTCTGCCAGAATTGAGAATCAGTAGAACCACATACCTGTGAAGTAAATACAATCCCTGATGAAAGAAGATACATATGTTAATGGGTCTATATTACGTTATTGAATACTAATGTATTTGAAAACTTAATAGTCGACCGGTAAATGTTGAAGACATAAAATGTTTAACATTTCAGTGGAGATCTCTGTACACTGCAGAAATAGGTTCATAGGTTGGTACTAGGCTATCGGCCCTAGGGCCTATACAAGCCTAACCGTAACAATTCCCTGGATATTTCTTCCCATAATATTTACTTCCCTGGACCCCTGTCTAGCAGGGTGACTAACATGATCCCTGGGGTGAATTTCCTATCTCCCATATCTCCCATCCAATCATCAAGGTTCCTTTTGAAGAGGGCCAAGGAGGCACTCTGCTTGACATGTGTGGGCAGTCTATTCCAGAGTATGGGGAGTCTCTGGGTCAGGAACCTATCCTTCCAGCATGTTTTGTTCATTGTGATGACAAGGTTTAGATCCCTGGAGCGTGTGGCTGAGGGATTGGGATTTCTTTAAGTGGAGCATGTCCAACAGCTCAGGGTTTGACATGGCCTTGTATGTTAAGCAGAGATCACCTCTGAGTAGACGATATGCCACAGAGTATAGCTGGAGTTGTTTTAGACGGTCAGCATGTGGCATCTGTTTTAGGCCTGTGATTCTTTTAGTAAGGTATTTCTGCGGCCTTTCCAGCTGTTGCAGATGTCTTGTGAGGTACATACCAAACGGGGCATTATACTCTATAATGAGTCTAATGAGGGATGAGTACAGTGGGACAATGACCTCCTTTTTTCTGGATGAAAAGCCCTTAGTGATGAGGTGTGCCACATAGAAGGATTTCCTGACTGTTGTGGCGCTGTGGTTATTGAAGGTGAGACCACTGTCTACCTGTGTCCCTAAGTCTCTCATCACACTTTCGGTGTTTAGTGTACTGCCACCTAATGGAAGTTTTCCATTGTCTGCACTGTATGGCGATCTCGGAATTGGTATATTTAAGTAGCGGGGGGTGGGGGTGCAGGTGGGCTTGCCCCCGTGCTTACAGCATTTAAATGATTTGCTTGGGTGGGTTTTTGTATTTTTTGTAGATGTTCAAAGTTTTACGACTTCGACATTTACGGGTCGACTGTTACGTTTTCAAATACATTATTATTCAATAACGTAATATAGACCCTGTGTTAACAGTAGTCTTTAATCTACTTGACTAGAGATTGCAAAGAAAGTGCTGGGATTGGTTGTGAAGGACAACTGATTGCAGGGGCTTAGAATGCATAGTAATAGGATCTGGGTAACAAACAAGCATACAGTTCTAGTTTTATACAGAATTAATGTAATAAAGTATATTGTGTGACACTACTTTTGCCATGTCAGGTCAGTGACTGTCATTTAACAGTAATCAAACAGCAGTTTATCCACAGATGGCCTCTGTACCAACCAATTAAGTGTACTGTATTTATTGTGTACACCTCAGCTATCTGACATTGGTAAAACTGTTAAACACAATAGAAAAGCAGGCAACTAAAAGTCGGTTTAATAACAAAAATAATAAGAGAAAAAAGATACAACCCGACCAACACTGCAATAAATTTATACTTTAATGTAAAAATAAAACCGGATAAAATATAAGTGCTTCATCAGATCAGTAATACAGAAAAATAGATGAATACTTAAATAAAAAAACATCCAATCACAAAGAGAATAACAGTACAATCAATGACGTAATGGTCTAGCTTTCATTATAGGTTTTAAAGGAACACATTCATTCGACCAAGGATATTTATCTTCCTGTAAGCTAACAATCCATTTTAACTCCTGTTTTGTTCGTATTCACAAGATCTCCTCCCCTTATATTAACATTAATAATTTCCAACACAATAAAGGTGAAATAATGGCCACTATGATCTCTGACATGTTTATATAATGCATCCAGGCTACTTTTATTCTTAATGTCTCTGAGATGTTGTAAAACACGGTCGTTCAATAACCTGTTGGTCTTGCCAACATAAAATGTTTCACATAGTTTACAACTAGCTAAGTAGATCAAATTTAGAGGTTTTACAATCTGCATAACAACTAACAGTGTAAACCTTCTGTGTTACAGGATGTATAAATGTATTTGAGCCTGACATTGAGCCACATGCCCTGCATGTTCTACAGGGAAAGGTACTTATTCTATTTGATTTTAGATGGGACCTTCTCTGATGACTATAAGATAGTTGTCTTTTAAGGGACATGTTATTCTTAAAGGCAAAACTAGGTTTGACACCTACTAATTCCATGATTTTTTCATCTGAAAGAATCGGTCAATAATAATATAAACACTACTTCTGTATGTAAGGGGTGCTCTGCAACACAAATTGCTATTCTTATTTCTATTCCTGTTCCAGAACATATCTCATTTCCTAATGACCAAACAATTTGCCCCCTTCCCATACTGCCTGTGTTCTTTTTTTTAATTACATCTGGTATCAGGTGAGCAAAAAAAAACATAATTTTTAATAATAATTTTTTATTTATTTTTTATACCATTCCACTACCAGCAAACCTCTTGTATTATTTCTAATGATGTTAACATTTAATGCTAAAGTTCCGATACCATCTTTGTCCCTTTTTGTGTTTTACTTCCAGGTCTTATTTTTCTTTTCCTTCTCCTAAGTCTCCCACCAATTGATTTCACTGTCTTGTTCTTCTCCTGTCCCAGTTTCTCTGTCTTCTTTTTCTTCAATTTTTTAATTTTAAACAAGAAACATCTTTATTAAAATAATCACTTATGACATAGGCAATCATACATTTATATAAATGAGAACAAACCATATTGACATAATTTTAGCTGCAAACATTATACATCACTTATCTACCCAATCATTGGCAATCAGACATTACATAGCTCATTCCAGTCCTGACATATTTTAAACCTCATTCTTCCCCTGTATGTATTGTTCCCACAATTCCCATTTTTTCTATGTAATTTGCTCCTACCCTTTTCTAAAGATCTCAGTTCTAGTTCTTTTATCTCTGTTACTATATTCATTAATCTAGTAGAGTTGGTTTAGACTTTGATTTCCATTTTCTAGTAATTGCTTTTTTGGCAGCCACCATAATTAGACTCACTAAGGCCTTACTATGTCTAGGCAATTCCAATCCTGTATCATGGCTCAGCAGAATATTTTCCCTAGATGCACCAATTTGCTCATCCAGTATCTCTGATAGAGTAGTCTGCAGGGAATCTTTTAAAGTCTGCCAACTCATTATACAAAGATAAAGTATGTTCTCAGTTACCTCTTCCTCCCCCATCACACCTCCAACATTTGCTGTCTACCTGAGGAAAAATTCTCTGGAGTCTACTTGGGGTATAAAAACACCTATATAAACATTTCTAATCAAAAATCCTAAATCTTCTAGATTTTGTTGCACACATATATATATATATATATATATATATATATATATATATATATATATATATATATATATATATATATATATATATAGGAGACATACATATATCCTTCATTGTTTCTTTGTGAATTGCTTATCCAATCTCTGTTCCCAATCCTTTCTAACCTCCTCTGATTGATTATTATATTTATCCTGCAATACTTTCTATGCTGTACTAATTATTCTTTTATTAACAGCAGCGTCTGTTCTAGATTCTGCTAAAAACTCTACCAGTGCTGGTCTTTCATGTAGGAACCCCCTACTTCTTTCTCTTTGCCTGTACTCTATCAGTCCTTGATATGGTAGGCAGTCTCTGTCCTGCAATCCATATCAGTTCTTGGCCTCTTCCCATTCTTTACCTTTCCCCCTCTAATTATTTGCTCCCAGTACCTTGATTCTTTTGCCAGTTTTCTCCAATAACTTTCAGTCCCCTCTTGCCTATTGTGTGTATCCCTAATTGCAGTCATCCGTATTGGCAGAATCTCCTTTCTCCAATTCCATGTTGGCTTAGTTCTTAGAATACTTTCTGCTGCTTTATGAATATAATACTCTGTATGATTATTGTTATTATCTTTAAAGATTTGCATCCAAAATCCCAGTCTCTGCTTATTTCTTGAGATTCCCGTTTCATCTTCCCTTTCCACTTTGAATTATAGGTTTCTGCTTGTGCTATGTGCTGAAGCCTTAATTGTGTAGCATTGAAATACTCCTTCAAATCAGGTAATCCCAGTTTGCCTTGTTCTGTTAGAAGAAGCAGCTTATTCCACTTGACTCTTGTTGTCTTCCTCTCCCAGATAAAATCCTTCAGCTCTTTATGAATTGCTATCCACAACTTCTCCTCTGGTTGATAAAAATATGCTTGACCTGTGTATAAGACTAAAGGGACTAAACATTTTAACTTATGTCTTGCTATCCATATCAGTATAACAGAGCTTTCAATTTCTTAGTTTTTGTATTATCTTTTGATGTGATGTTAATTTTCATTCTGTCCTCAACTCATAGGTTTGGATCTGAGCCCTCAGGTCCGACTCAGCCACTGTAAAAGCTTGTGACAACTTTGATCTCTCCATCTTCTCCCTTACCCATAATACACCAACTTCCATTTTCACAGATCTCATTTAGGTTCATGGGTTCATAGGTTCATACTAGGCTATCTGCCCTAGGGCATTTATAAGCCCAGCCAGAGTGTGTGTGGCTTTCACCACCCCTTAGGATGAGAATATTATACCCATTAGTTTGCTGTGCCTCTGTCCAGCAGTGATACAGAGATGATTCCCGGGGTAAACCTACGATCTCCCATCCACTCGTCAAGATTTCTCTTGAACAGAGTCAGTGAGGGGCTCTGCCTCACATGGACTGGGATTCTGTTCCATAGTGTAGGGAGTCTCTGGGTGATGAATCTGTCCCTCCAGCACGTCCTATTTATATCCGTGTTGAGGTTTAAGTCTCTTGCTCTCGTGGCTCTGGTGGATTTGGATTTTTGAGGTGGAGCATGTCCATTAATTCGGGTTGGACATGGCCTTGTATGTCAGGCACAGATCACCTCTGAGCAGGCGGTATGCGACTGAATAGAGCTGGAGTTTCTTCAGTCGGGCATCGTATGACATATGTTTGAGCCCCTTTATCCTTTTGGTGAGGAACTTTTGGGGTCTTTCCAACTGCTGCAGGTGTCGGGTAAGGTACATTCTGAATGGGGCATTGTACTCAATCATTGGTCTGATAAGTGAAGAGTACAGGGGTACAATGACCTCTCCTGATCTGGATGTGAATCCCTTCATGATCAGGTGGGCAATGTAGAAGGTCTTCCTAACCACTTTGGCAATGTGAGTGTCAAAAGAGAGGTTACTGTCAACTTGGGTCCCCAGGTCCCTGATAACTTCTTCCGTGTTTAATGGATTACCACCTATGTGTTAATTAGGGTTACCTTGTTTTTCCCAAAGGGTATGACTATACATTTTTTGGCATTTAGCTTAAGGCCATGGCTCTGGCACCAGTTATCCATTTCTATGAGATCTTTCTGGAGGATGTCTGTGTCTGATGGAGTGTCAATTATGGTGCCCAGTTTGCAGTCATCTGCAAATTTTGTCAGCCACAATCCCCATATGTTTGCCTGCACTTCAGAAAAATAAATGCCGAACAAGAGGGGGCCCAAGACTGAGCCCTGTGGGACACCGCTCGTGACCGGCTTAGAGTCTGACATGGCACCAGCAACTCTAACCCTGTGTGTTCTGTCCTTGAGCCAGTTTGCAACCCATCTTGTGACATATGGGTTTACATCTAAGCTGGTGAGCTTTTCTATGATGCCCGAGTGGGGTATTGTGTCGAATGCTTTTGCTAGGTCAAGGTAGGCTGTGTGAACTGCCTTACCCTCATCAATGGCCTTAGTGACTGTTTGGAAAAAGTCGACCAAGTTCAAGAGGCAGGATCTGCCCTTGACAAAGCCAAATTGGGTAGGATCCAGTGTCTGTAGGTCCCCAATGTCTTTATTTATGAGTTCCATTATGATCCTCTCCATAGCTTTGCAGACAAGGCTCGTCAAGCTTATGGGGCGGTAATTTCCAGGGTCCGTAGAAGCACCGCCTTTGTGGAGTGGGACCACAGTTGCCGTCGCCATTCTTTGGTGCGTATCCTGTAGTAAGGCTAAGATTAAACAGCAGCCTTATGTGTGGGTTTAGTTCCTCATTGAGTTCGTAGCACACAGCCGGGGACACCGTCCGGTCCCATTGATGCTGTGTTTTTGCTTTAGAGAGAGCAGCTCTCACCTGGGCATCTGAGATGTTTGGGAGGCTAGACTCTGGTGGGATAGATATTTCTCCTTTTGGGGGGGAGGCTGGGGAGAAATTTGCTCTGAACCTGTCTGCCAGTATGTTGGCAATGTCTGTGGGTTCAGTGATTTTTTATCATTTTGGACTAATTCTGAGCATATCTGGGAGTTTCCACCCAGGTTTCTAACATAGCTAAAGAAGGCTTTATGATTGTCTTTTGTGTCATTAGCGATTTTTCTCTCAAAGTTGGCCTTGGATGATTTTATGAGTGATGGTAGTTTTTGCTAGTATTGATCAGAGATGCCTTCCCATTTAGGGATTTTGCTCTGTCATGTAGTAGCTTTCTCCTCTTGTTGTAGAGTTTGTTTATGGCTGGAGTCCACCAGACCGGGCGCCTGCCTTTGGTGGAAAAGGTCTTGATTTTATTAGGGATTGCTTGATCCATACATTCCTGGAGGTGCTCGTAGAAGGCATTTGTAAGGGTTTCAGCAGCGTGGGTTGTGGTTTCCACTGGCTCGGGGCCTTGAAGGATACCACTCCAGTCTTAAGAAGTGTGAAGTTTGCTTTTGAGAAGTTCTTCACTGTGGTCTTTTTGCTGGGGTGGGGCGGGATGTGGATCTCCAGTGAGATTAATTTATGGTCTGATCTCACCAATGAGGGATATACTTCCGTGTGGAGCATTTTGTCCCCATGTTTGTGATGATCAGGTCTAGTATATTTTCTCCTCTTGTGGGAATGGTGACTAGTTGTTCCATAGCATTTGAGTTTATGAACTCAAGGAACCTTTGGGCTAGGGTGTTGGGGCTTGAGTAGTGTTCCCAGTCTATGTTTGGGTAGTTGAAGTCACCCAATATGATGGTGTTTGGAGAGACATTTATACTCTCCAGTGTCTTCAGGAAGGCTGTGTGGGTTTCCTGAGTTTGAGAAGGTGGTCTGTAGCATGTTACAAACTGTAGGGCAGTTTTACCTATGGTTAATTGCACCTGGATGGTCTCCGATGCTTCGTGCGTTGCCACTAACCTGGAGGTGTGGGTATCCTTTATGAATATGGATACTCCCCCTTCTTTTGTAGTTCGGTCCGGATTTTGGGTCCGGAACGCATGATATGAGGTATAACCTGATAGTGCTGGGGTGCTCTCAGGAGCCTTGAACCAGGTTTCAGTCACAGCACAAACATCGATGTTCTCCATACTGAGGAGGGCTTGAGGCGTGCATCTTGAGGTTTAGACTTCTGGCATTGAGCAGTATTACCCTTAGTTTTTCTCCATTTTTGTTTTCTAGGGCGGTAGGTTTATCATTTGAGCCTTGCCTAAAAAAGGCACTATGGGGGTGGCAAGAGCCTTTGCCAATATCCGGAAGCCCAGGGGTGACAGGTGCAAGCCGTCCCTTGCGAAGCAGCATGGCTTGTCAAGCATGTCATCCCAGGCAGACAGACATTGGATCCCCTTAGAATGACACCAGTAATTAAGCCAATTATTAAAGCTGATCATTTTGTCTCTGTATTGTGGCATCATTCTTGGTGAGGGTAGGATACTGCTCAGGGTCAGGGTCATACTGGCCTGGGCTACATAATCTGAGAGCTCCTCTATGTCTCTTTTCATGTACCACCTCTAGATGAAAGGCGTGGCTTCTGTTGTCTGTAAATACTTGACTTTTGGGAAAATGTTCAGTAAATTTATCTCACTTTTTCTTTTGTACTAGTATACTGTTGATATTTTTGTTAGTATCACTCTATTTTCTGTAGTTTTCTCTCCCTTGCCTTTGCTGTAGATACATTTGCGTAATTCTTACTACCTTCATAGGTAGTTTTTGAACCTTCACCTTCTATTTCCCTTTTCAAAAAAAAAAAAAACTCTTCTATTAATCAAATCATTTCATAAACAGATATATAGGTTTACACCGAAAACTTTGAAACTGCATCGGTTGACCAGCATGTGGTCGACTTGCAGTTTTCAAGTCAGCAGGATGTCGAACCCAAATCGATCGACGACACTACAGCGAACAGGTAGTGTAAGTTGAGCATTTCTGTTAGACATTGTGCTTTCGTTGATTGTGGTTCAATGAGGAACAGGAAATTAGCCCATTTCCTCACTGTAGTGCAATCTCTGAGTTTGTGCATTTTAATGTACAGGGGGTGTGGGGGTGCATGGGGGCATAGGCCCCTGCAAAATAATAGAATTAACGTACCATTGACTGAACAGTTTAGCAGTACATTAATGTGTATTGCAGGAGGTGAGTGACGTCACTTCCTGCTGTGTTGAATACATCGAACCATGGTTGTCAGTGTATTTATTGTCACTTAGGTTTCCTTTTCGGCATTCCAAATTCAGCATTTCAGGTCGACTAAAGCGGATTCGAAATGCCAATAGTAAACTATATGTGTGTGTGTGTGTGTGTGTGTGTGTGTGTGTGTATATATATATATA
>NC_056744.1:1616879689-1616902635 GCF_019279795.1 Protopterus annectens | reverse complement strand
CTGACCCAGCCACTGTAAAAGCTTGTGGCAACTTTGAACTCAAAAGCTTTTCCCTTACCCAGAATGCACCAACCCCCACTACCTCAAATCTTGTTTGCAGACTATAGCAGTAAATAACTACTGTTATGTAAAGAACAATAAGGAATATATAGCAGAAAGAGTAAACAAAGCTATAACCAGAGCTTTACAATGAGAGGAGTGGACCCAGAAACTCGCTCTATCCACTTGCTCTTCCATAAAAATTAAGGTTGGTGGTAGGTGGGTGGGGAGTTGAGAAAGAATGAAAATGGACAACACAGATGGAATATTATAGTAAGTACAGAACTTCTATCTGATGTTGTCAGTTTTCATTCTGTCCTCAACTGATAGGACAGAGTCCCCAGCTACCTAAATCCCAGGGTGGGCTCAAGGAAAGATACTCCTAAGCACCACTGAGCCAAATGATGCCCTACCCCTGGAAATTAAGTCCAGTTTGTAATGAGAGAGGAAGGTGTCAGGTGAAGCCCAATTTGCTGCTGCAGATATGTCATCCACGGAGGCTCTTGAGTGAAAGGCTGAGGAAGCCGCTATCGATGTTGTTGAGTAAGCATGTAGTTGTTTAGGCAAGTTCAACTTGTAAATAAAGGAAATGCAGTTAGTAAGCCATTTGGCTAAGGAAACCCTAGATACAGGCTTGCCTGATGTCCTCTCAGCAAATGAAACAAATAACTGATCTGAAGTTCTGAGGTTCTTTGTTCTGTATAAACAGAAATGCAGTTGCATATGAACATCAAGTACATTTAAAAAGAAGTTATGTACTCACCATAACGTTCCATCTGAGTAGGTAAACTTCATTTGTCAGCAACCTGTGGGTATCGGATCCGAGCCGGCAGCTTCAAACAGCTAAGATCTGAGCTCCAAGCTCCTCCCCTTACCCATAATCCCCTGCCACCCCTCTCTGACCTCAGATCAAGTTTGCTATAGTAAAACAGCATATTACAACAAAGGATCACCTGCAACTCCTAACCTGGTGTAATCCGGAGAAAGGGACAAGGAATCCTTCTAGGACGCACTATAGGTGAGGGGGATGGAGGGGAGGTTGGTTGCTGACAAATTAAGTTTACCTACTCAGATGGAACTTTATGGTGAGTACATAACTTCTTTATCTGAAGTAGTTAACTTCATTTGTCCATCAATCTGTGAGACAGAGTCCCCAGCTACCCAAACTTGGGGGTCCTCATGGAAGGATATTCCAGAGCACTGCAGAGCCGAAGGATGCTCTCCCTCTGGAAATTAGATCCAACTTGTAATGGTTAATGAAAGTATGGGATGAAGCCCAAGTGGCTGCTGAACAAATGTCATCCAAGGACACTATGGAGCAAAAGGCAGCAGAAGTAGAAATCGATCGGGTAGAATGAGCGTGGACTCTTTCAGGTTCAGGTCTACCAGAACTCTTATATGCAAGAAGTATACATTGGGAAATCCATCTGGACAATGTAACTTTTGATACTGGTTTGCTCAAAGAGGGTCTTGCAAAGGATACAAAGAGTTGCTCAGATTGCATATGTTCAGCGATCCTGTGCAAGTTGAATCTCAATTGCCTATGTACGTCCAGAGAATGTAATTTGTATTCACCCTTGTTTTGATAATTTGGAAAGAAAACTGGTAAATTAATAGATTGATTAATATTGGGCTCAGAAGCAACTTTGGGTTGAAAGGAGGGATTGGTTCTGAGGAAACTCTATCTTTATGGAAGACCAAGTATGGGGGTTTGGCGCAAAGGGCTTGAAGCTCCGAAACCCTTCTAGCTGAAGTGATAGTGATGAGAAAAGCCGTCTTCCAAGATAAGTATTTCAGATCCACCGAGGCTGTGGGTTCAAATGGAGGGGTGGTCAAGGACTGGAGAACAAGGGTTAAATCCCATGGAGGGACTGCGTCTTTCACCAGAGGCCTTAAGAGGAAGGTGCCTTTTAAGAAAGTCTTACATAATTTGGAAGATGCTAAGGAACCGAGATCACTTCCCACATGATAATGGGAAATCACAGCTAACTGGACTTTGACCATGGAAGAGCTAGCACCTTGGTCGAATAAGGTCAATAAAAATTTTAACACCGCTGGTATGGGAGCTGTAAAGGGGTCCAACTTTCTATGCTTTGCCCAGATAGTAAAGCATTTCCATTTGCTGTTATAAACCTTTCTCGTAGAAGGTTTATGAGCGGCCACTAAAATAGCCTTAACAGGGGGACGAGATACCGGAGTCCTAACTATTACTGGAAATGGAGCAGCCAAGCTGTGAGCTTGAGGTTGTCCAGGTTCGGAGTTGGTAAACCCAGTGGGTGAGAGATCAGATCCAGGGTGGGATCTAGAATCCATGGAGGATTCACTAGATGAGACCATAGGCATGGGAACCATGTTTGACGAGGCCAGAATGGGGCTATGAGGATCACTCTGCTCCCCAACCGATGGGCTTTCTGCAAGAATTTTAGCATTAGGGGAAGAGGATGATAAGCATAAAGTAGACCGGATGGCCAAACATACACCAGAGCATCTCTGGGGAATTGCCCTGGTGGGGGAATTAGAGCGAAGTAGTCACTGCACTTTGCGTTCGAAGGAGACGCAAAGTGATCGCAGCAAGGTTGACCCCACTTGAGGATGATTTCCTTCACTATTCTGGGGTTCAGAGACCACTTGTACAGTGAGAGGATGATTCGACTCAGCCTGTCTGCCAAAATGCTCAACCGACTCGGAATGTGCGTCGCTATGAGAAAGCGGTTGGTGGAGATCGCCCATTCCCAGAATCTCATGGCCTCTCGACAAAGTGGGTAGGATCTGGTTCCCCCCTGTTTGTTGATATACCAGACCACTGACATGTTGTCTGTCTGAATTGCAACTGTCCCTAAGGGAAGAAGGGCCTGGAGTGCTTGCAACGCCAAAAGCATCGCTCTCATCTCTAGGACATTGATATGCAATAAGGTCTCTGAATGGGTCCATGTGCCTTGGACAGTTCTGCCCATACAGTGACCCACCACCCTAGGCGAGAAGCATCTGTGGTCACCGTGGTTAGAGGTGGAGACATAGAAAAGGGGTGCCCTATCTGGAGGTCCGGTGACTGGAGCCACCAGAGCAGGGAATTCCTGGAAGCCCTGCTGAGGGGGATGGGTGAACTCAGTGGGTTTAGCAGGATGGATCATTGAACCTGCAAGGTCCATTGTAGTATCCTCATGTTCAAGTGCGCTAAAGGTAGCAGATTGATCATGGCCGCCATGGAACCTAGAGCCCTCATAACCAATTCCGCTGGAGGAGCCGAGGATTGTAAAAGGGCCAGTACATGGAGCTTCAGGGTACGAATCCGGTCCGGAGTTAAGAAGACTCAAAATAGGTTTGTGTCTAATCTGGCTCCTATGAATTCCAAGATCTGGGTTGGATGAAGGGAAGACTTTTTGAGGTTGATTGTGATTCCCAGCTGGGAGGCCAGGTGGAGGAAGTAATCTCTGGCTGAACATAGTAGATGCCTGTTGGGGGCGGTCAGGAGCCAGTCGTCCAGGTAGGGAAAGACCTGTATTCCCTGGAGTCTCAGGTGGGCCGCTACCACTGCCAAAACTTTGGTGAACACCCTGGGGGCTGTGGTGAGACCAAAGGGGAGGGCCCTGAACTGGTAGTGACTGGCTCCTAGCAGGAAGCAGAGAAACCTTCTGGATCGTCTGTCCATCAATATGTGGTAGTACGCATCCTTGAGGTCTATCGAGCACATCCAGTCGTTCTCCTGTAAGAGAGGGAGAATGGATTGAATGGTGACCATCCGGAACTTTTCATTGGCCACTGACAGGTTTAGTATGGACAGGTCGAGGATTGGCCTTAAGTCCCCCGTCTTTTTTGGCACCAGAAAGAACCTGGAGTAGAAGCCCGATCCGGACTGGTCTAGGGAGGACGCGCTGGATCACTCTCTTTTCTAGCAGCTGCTTTATTTCTGCGGCTGCTGCCTCCCTTTGATTGGGTGGGACATCGGGGAGGCTCCGGGGTTTGGGAGGGGGATTCAGAAAGGGGATTTTGTAACCTCTGGATATGATTTGAAGCACCCAGCGATCTGTTGTAATGGACTCCCAAACTGCTAGGTGCCTCAAGAAACGTCCCCCAACTGCCTCCAGAGAGGAGCAGTCGGGTAAGCCCTCAGGGCTGTTGCACGGGCCGATCCGAAAAGGGTTCTCTTGACCCGAAATTCTTCGGTCCCCCTCTGCCTCTGGGCCGGCATCCACCCTGTCCTCCTCTGCCTCTGAAGGATGAGGGGTCCGGAGTGAAACGGGACTGTTGAGACTTCCGGAACCACATCTTCTGTCCCCTTTGGTTCCTGGAGAAGGACCTCTGGGGAGCCGAGAAGCGGACTCCGACGGCAGACAACCTCTTCCCATCTTTCTCACTCTGGACCAGCGTGTCGCAGACGGTCTTCCCAAAAAGTGAAGAACCGTCAAAAGGGGCATTTGCGAAGGATGCCTTGAAGGGTTCCACAAAATCACAGAGGCGGAGCCAAGCATTTCATCTCAAAACAACACCCGCTCCACTACCTCTAGTGGCTCCTTCCATAGCATGGTAGAGTAGCCGCATAGAAGTGTTCGAGATGGACTTAAGAGTGGCCATTCGAGCTGAAAATACCTTCTTATCCTCAGTCGACATGGACTCTGGGGGCAACCCGGCATATTCCTTGATGAGATCCTGCTGGAGTCGTATGATGTGTGCCATATAGTTCAGCGACCTTACAGCGAAGGTAGCTGAAGTGAACATCTGCTTCCCCAGGCTGTCCATCGTCCGAGACTCCTTGTCGGGAGGATGGACCGAGGAACTCTCCAGGGCCAGTTCCCTCTTGGTGGCAGCCACCACCAACATGGCATCTACAGGAGCACCCTTGCTCCATACCGTCCTGTCAGTGGGAGGGCTAAGTATTTTATCCAGTCTCTTTGGAATGGGCTCAACAGTGTCCGGTTCCTTCCATACCCTGGTAGTAATGAGATCTACCAGGGGATCGGTGGAAGGGGACACCCAAGAGGTAGGATGGGCCTGTGTCAAACGCCTCCAGAAAAACAGACTCATCCAAGGAAGGCTTTTGGGCTGACCACCCCTGTCTAATTCAAAGCATTTCCATAATGTCTCCGAAGGAGACGTCCTCGGGGGGTGACCTTGGGGAACCTTCCCCTTCCTCTAAGTCCGTGTCTTCTGTCAAAGACTCAGGTGAGTCCAAGTGCCTCCTCTTGCACTTACGTTTGTGAGGGACCTCCTCGGGGGGGGCTGTCCAAAGAGGCCTCACCAACCACATCTTGTTACTCTAAGAGAACCATCTGGGACGTAGGCACAGGCTGTCCCTGGGGCCGGGTGATGGAAGGCAGAGGGGGACCGAAGAATTTCGGGTCGAGAGAAAGAGTGCAGGGTGGACCCGTAGTTGGAGCCTGGGGCCTGGAATCCCTCGACAATACCCTCTCCACAACATCGAATGCCGAGGGAGAACTGCTCTCTCTAGGATCCGAGAGCAGCCCCCTCGGCTCTGACGTGTGGATCAGGGCCGGCACCAAAGCAATCGGATCCGAAGGGCCAGTATGCTCCGACCGAGACGGAGCCGAAGACACACTGACACCTCCGGATCCGAAGCTCAGCTCTCGGCTCCAAGAGCTCGGATCCGAAAAGGGACCCGACAAACTCGAGGGTGCAGTCGGAGCCGAAGTACGAGGCACTATCGGTGCCGAACCTCCCCCGGCTCCTATGCAACCCGGATCCGAAGACTCCGAACCCCGGAAGTGGATCGGAGAAGGAGCAATCGGGGTGAAAAAGGGGGTCGAGCTCCCCCCAGAGGGGGGGGACATGAGCACTCCCATCTGCAGCTGGGCCTGGAGGAACCTACGCATCATTTGGTCCATATCTGCATCGGATAAGCTTTGGGTTGACCTAGAAGAGACCACCAAGGCTGGCCGGGAGTGCCGCCTCGATGACCTCGAAGGTGACTGGGTCTCCTCCTCCAGCTCCAGGGAGAAGCGAGGTGAATGGAGCCGGGAAGGGAAAGGCCCGGAAGCCCTGGGAGAGGCAGCTTGTTTAGCCGGCGGAGCCGAGGAGGAAGACTCGGCCCGCCGCTTGTGGTGTCTATCTTTCTTCTTCTCCCACCTAGCTTCCCTCTCCTCCTGGCCTAAGGTGGGAGGTTGAGTCCCGGCCAGGGGAGCAGGGGTGGAAGGGGGCACTGCCATGGCAGGTGCCACCAAGGGAGAGGAGGTCGAAGCCTAATTCAGGGCAAAAGTCCCGCCAGAATCAACTTCGACCTCCTGTCCTTTACAGCCCTGGGCTTGAAGGCTGCACAAATAGTGCAGCCTGAGGAAAGGTGGTCAACTCCAAGGCAAATAACACACTGAGTGTGGCCATCCGCTGGGGATAGCTTATGGCCACACTCGGTGCATTTAGAGAAAAATGTTTTTGGGGCCTCAGACATAGTTAAACTAAAAACAACACAAGGCCCAACGCACATGCCTTCACACACATGGGGAGGAATAAACTACACTAAAATAATGAGATAACTATTTTATAACTAACAGGTTTTAATACTAGGAGCAACACACACACACACACACACACACACACACACACACACACACACACACACACACACACACAAGCAATATCAGCTACAAAAAATAAGTTAGAAAAGAAATATTTTTTTCTCACAGAACGACTAACTCCCACACCTGGAACTCATTCAAAGCTGTTGATTCAACCGCAGCAAATGAGATCTGAGGTCAGAGAGGGATGGCAGGGGATTATGGGTAAGGGGAGGAGCTTGGAGCTCGGATCTTAGCTGTTTGAAGCTGCCGGCTTGGATCCGATACCCACAGGTTGATGGATAAATGAAGTTAACTACTTCAGATCAAATATTCACCTTTGTTTGTATAATTTGGGAAGAAAACTGGCAGATTAATAGATTGGTTAATGCTGGACAATGACACTACCTTGGCCAAAAAGGATGCATTAGTTCATGATGTAACTCTATTCTTATGAAAAACTAGATATGGAGACTTCACAGATAAGGCCTGAATCTCTGAAATTCATCTGGCAGAAGTAATGGCCACCAAAAATAAAGTTTTCCAAGAAAGAAATTTGACATTGCAATCATGTGCAGGTTCAAATGGAGAAAGGACCAGAGCTTGCAGTACCAGAGTTAAGTCTCATGGAGGAGTAGGATTTTCAGGGTCTTAACAGAAGTGTGCCTTGTAGAAAGGGTTTACAAAGTTTATTGGAAGCAAGTGAAGAACCATCAAGACGATGCTAATTGAACCTTTACTGTTGAACTGCTTCCTTGATTAAAAAGCAACATCAAGAATTCCAAGATACCATGAATCAGTGCAGAAAGGGGGTCCACATCATTCTGAAGTGCCCCGTGTGCAAATCTCTTCCATTTCCTAGCATAAAGTTTCCTTGTAGATGGTTTGAGAGAAGATAAAATTCAGTGGGCAGGTGATAAGAACATAGGTTGTCTAGCTGTTACGGGAAATGGAGGGAGGTCTGGATGTATCATGCCCATCGGGGGGGACAGTATATCTGGAGCTGGGTCCAGGATCCAGGGCTGATGAATCAAATGAGGCCACAGGAAGGGGAACCAAATCTGTCAAGGCCAAAAGGGTGCAATGAGGATGACTCTACTCTTCAACCTGGCAGCTCTCTGTAGAAACTTTGGGATCAAAGGAATTGGGGGATATGTATAAAGCAGACCGGGGGGCCAATCATGAAGGAGAGCATCCCTTGGTGATTCCCCCTGTGGGGGGGATTAGGGCAAAGTAGGTGATGTACTTGTTGTTCGGGGGGAAGCAAAGAGATCACAGCATGGCTGGCCCCACTTGCAGAAAATCATTTCTGCTACTGTCTGATTGGGGGACCATTTGTGAGGTAGTAGAATATACCTGCTCAGTTTGCCCATTAGCATGTTAGGCTTCCCTGGAATGTGCACTGCTATAAGAAAGTAGTTGGAATATATTGCCCATTGCCACACCCTGAGCACTTCTCAACATAGGGGATACGATTTGGTTCCTTCTTGTTGATGTACGAAACGAATGACATAATGTCTGTATTGCAATTGTTTCTGAAGGGAGAGCATTCTGAAAGGCTTGCAAAGCTAAGAGCACTGCTCTCAATTCTAGAACACTGATATGCAAATTTGCCTCTTTGGGGGACCATGTGCCTTGGACCATCTTCCCTAGGTAAAGCCCCCACCACACCCGGGAAGCATCTGCAGTCAGTATGGCCTTGGGCTGAGAGGGGATGTATAAACGGCTTTGTAGAACCTGATTTGACTGAATCCACCACATCAGATCTCTTTTGCATATGTAGGTGAATTGTATCTGGGCAGATAAGGGGAGATGAAGAACTGACCATTGGGAGGCCAGCATCCATTGAAGGATTCTCATGTGAAATCTGGCTAAAGGCACTAATACTGTTGCAGCCATCACTGATCCCACAGCCTGAAGGACAAAGTGGGCTGAAATTCTGGTACTGCAAACTCTCTTTTCCACTTGTGTTCTTATTGTCTGAACTCTGGAGAGGGGAAGTGAGGCTATTAATGATTCTGTGTTGAGCAATGCCTCAACGAATTCCAGACTTTGACTTGGTTCTAGCTGAGATTTTTTTGTAGCTTATACCCATTTCTAATACAGTACAAGTCTGGGTCACTTTTTTTCTTGCTATGATGAGTTGATGCCTGGTCGGGGTGTATATGACGAGTTGTCTAAGTATGGAAACACCCGGAATCCCTCCAGTCTCAAGTGAGCTACTACTACCGCCATGCATTTGGTAAACACCTTGGGGACTGTGGTAAGACCAAAGGGCAGAACTCTGAACTGATAATGACTGGCTTCCAGCCAGAAGCATAAGAACCTTCTGGACCATCAGTTCATTTTTATGTGATAGTATGCATCCTGAAGGTCTATCGAGCAAATCCAATTATCCTTCTCCAAAAAGGAAAGAATGGACTGAGCCGTGGCAATCCAGAACTTGGTCTTTCAAATGGATTTGTTTAAGATGCTGAGATTCAGACCTGGTTTCCAGTCCCATTTTCTTTGGCACTAAAAAGAACCCTGAGTAAGTTCCGGATTCTATCTGGTCTGGAGGGATGTGCAGGATGACTCTTATTTAGCAGCTTTTGTATTTGAATTGGTGCTTGTTCCCTATGACTGGGTGGAACATTAGAGAACTTTCTCGAATTGGGAGGACAAAGGGAAAATGGTATTATATAACCTCTGGAAATGATCCTCTGCACCCAAGTATCTGTTATTTCTAGCCAGGCACTCTGGTGCAGGGACAAGTAGTCTCTGATTGCCTCCAGAAGTTGACAATCAGGCCTCCTTTCAGGAGCGCTGGAATGGTTTGCCAAAGAATGAATCTCTGGACCCCTGATTCTGCAGCCACCTTTGCCGTGAGAGCAGCTTCTACCAATAGAGTCCCCCGTCCATGGGGGAACCTCCTCCACGTATGCCCTGGAAAGCACCTTGAGATTTCTTGAACCACATTTTACCAACACCTTGATGATTCCTCAAAAAGGATCTTTGAGGACTGGAAAAATGTATGCCCATGGCAGAAAGGGTCTTTTCATCCTTCTCTCACCTGGACAATGTGTCTTACCTTGGGGCCAAAAAGTGACATGCCGTCAAAGGGAATATTGACGAACAAAGACTAATAGGGCTTCACAAGATCACATAGATGCATCCAGGTGCGTCTCCAAATGCAAATGCCTGAATCCACTGCCCTCGAGATTCCTTCTGCTATGTTAGAAATGAGCCTCATGGAAGAGTTGGATATGGACTGTAGAGTAGCCAACTGAGAAGTGACAGATGTCTTCACCTCTTCAGAAACAGTTCCTGAAAGAATATCTGACAGTTATTTAATCAGGTCCTTCTGTAGTCTCGTGAAATGTGCCAAATAGTTCACTGACCTTAAGGCAAAGGTTGCTGAAGCATATACATGCTTCCTCAATCTGTCCATCATCTGCAACTCCTTGTCGGGGGGATAAATGGAAGAACTTTCTTCCACAAGTTCCTTCTCAGTGGCCACCCCCATGACCATGGCATCCACAGGCACACCTTTGGACCATCATAATTTTGTTGGGCTTCCTGGGGATGGGCTCAGTGGTGTCAGATCCTTCCATGCCCTCTGAGAGAGCAAATCAGTGAGCTCATACGTGGGTGGGACCACCCAGGAGGTAGATGGGCTGGTACCAAATGCCTCCATGAGTACAAATTCTTCTGATGAAGGGCTGCTGGGCTTCCAGCCACCCTTCTGTTTCAGGATCTCAAGGATGTCTCAGAATGAGACATTATCAGGAGGTGATGTGGGGACCATTCACCCTCATCAAAATCTGTATTTTTGGTAACAGATTCAGGGAATCTAAATGCTTCCTCTTGCATGTCCTCTTCATAGGGACCTCCTTGATGGAATACTCCAGGGAGATATCAGAAGAGGAGGGGATACCCTGAAGGGAAGCCTGGGTTTTGCAATTGGCTGTCCCTGTAGAGACAATAGTTCAGAGACTCTAGACATAGAGGTGGAAGAGATGCAGAACTAGAATCTGAGGGGCTAGGAAATTTCAGAGGTCCAGACAGAGCTCTTTCTAAAACCCTAAAGGTGGACCGAGAGGACAAGCCTTGATCCCTGGTCCCCCTGCTCTGAGGACAGCTGTCCCAAGGGCAAAGTCAGAACCAAACTGACCATCATCAAGGCTCTGAAGGAGTAGGAGCCAAGAACTGGGTAGGCTGGCTCTGTGCTGAGAGAATCTTTCACACTAGTCTCTCCACATACTCTTCAGTCAGATTTCTAGAAGAGTGGGAGGATCATGATGGAACTGGATCCTGTGATGGGGAATACCTTGTTCTATGCAAAGTAAATAAACTCAATTTTAGTGTTTGATCCGAGGTCTTCAGATCTGATGAATCTTTAATTTTCAGAGACTTCAGATCCAAAGAAGCCATCAGATCCAAGGTCAGCTTTTTAAACATTGGATCGGAGGAAAAAGAAGGATCTAAGAGTTTTGGTTTCTTCTTCAATGGAGCCAATAAATCCATAGAATCTGAAGAAGTTCTTTTCAATGATTTTTCCGAGGACCTGGAAGAGCCAGAATAGGTGCTTGGACAAGTATGAGGCATCTTTTTAGGCTTTTCTTTAGATGCTCCAGAGATAGCTTCATCAAAGGAAGAAGGCAAGAGACCCTTTAAAATAAGTTTATTCCTTCAAGCTACCAAAGCTTTATGGTTAAAAGCATGGCACATCACACAATTTTCCTGGAGACGAAGAGGGCCTGAGCAAAAAAAAAAAACACAGAGTGTGTCAGTCAGAAAGAGGTATTTTCTAATCATACCTTCCACATTTTTTAAAACCTGGTGGGCTTTTCTCCTTTTCAGTCATAAGCAAACAATCAGGAAGATACAAATGACCAATGGAAATAATCACTAACAGTACAATTAGAATATACTGTGTGTGTGTGTGTGTGTGTGTGTGTGTGTGTGTGTGTGTGTGTGTGTGTGTGTATATATATACACACACACACACACACACACACACACACACACACACACACACACACACACATACACATATATAGTTTACTACTGGCATTTCAAATCCGCTTTAGTCGACCTGAAATGCTGAATTTGGAATGCCGAAAAAGGAAACCTAAGCGAAAATGAATACACTGACAACCATGATTCGATGTATTCAACACAGCAGGAAGTGACATCACTCACCTCCTGCAATGCACATTAATGTACTGTTAAACTGTTCAGTCAATGGTACGTTAATTCTATTATTTTGCAGGGGCCTATGCCCCCATGCACCCCCACACCCTCTGTACATTAAAATGCAAAAACTCAGAGATTGCACTACAGTAATGAAATGGGCTAATTCCCTGTTCCTTATTGAGCCACAATCCCCCTGCACAATGTCTAACAGAAATGCTCGACTTACACTATCTGTTCGCTGTAGTGTAGCCGATCAATTTGGGTTCGACATCCTGCTGACTTGAAAACTGCAAGTCGACCACATACTGGTCAACTGATGCAGTTTCGAGGTTTTCGGTGTAAACCTATATATCTGTTTATGAAATTATTTGATTAATAGAAGAGTTTTTTTTTTTTTTTGAAAAGGGAAATAGAAGGTGAAGGTTCAAAAACTATCTATGAAGGTAGTAAGAATTACGTAAATGTATCTACAGCAAAAGCATGGGAGCGAAAACTACAGAAAATAGAGTGATACTAACAAAAGTATCAACAGTATACTAGTACAAAAGAAAAAGTGAGATAAATTTAGTGAAAATTTTCCCAAAAGTCAAGTATTTACAGACAACAGAAGCCACGCCTTTCATCTAGAGGTGGCAAATGAGATCTGTGGTAATGGAAGTTGGTGTATTATGGGTAAGGGAGAAGATGGAGAGATCAAAGTTGTCACAAGCTTTTACAGTGGCTGAGTCAGACCTGAGGGCTCAGATCCAAACCTATGAGTTGAGGACAGAATGAAAATTAACTTCACATCAAAAGATAATACAAAAACTAAGAAATTGAAAGCTCTGTTATACTGATATGGATAGCAAGACATAAGTTAAAATGTTTAGTCCCTTTAGTCTTATACACAGGTCAAGCATATTTTTATCAATCAGAGGAGAAGTTGTGGATAGCAATTCATAAAGAGCTGAAGGATTTTATCTGGGAGAGGAAGACAACAAGAGTCAAGTGGAATAAGCTGCTTCTTCTAACAGAACAAGGCAAACAGGGATTACCTGATTTGAAGGAGTATTTCAATGCTACACAGTTAAGGCTTCAGCACATAGCACAAGCAGAAACCTATAATTCAAAGTGGAAAGGGAAGATGAAACAGGGGAATCTCAAGAAATAAGCAGAGACTGGGATTTTGGTTGCAAATCTTTAAAGATAATAACAATAATCATACAGATTATTATATTCATAAAGCAGCAGAAAGTATTCTAAGAACTAAGCCAACATGGAATTGGAGAAAGGAGATTCTGCCAATACAGATGACTGCAATTTGGGATACACACAATAGGCAAGAGGGGACTGAAAGTTATTGGAGAAAACTGGCAAAGGAATCAAGGTATTGGGAGCAAATAATTAAAGAGGGAAAGGTAAAGAATGGGAAGAGGCCAAGAACTGATATGGATTGCAGGACAGAGACTGCCTACCATATCAAGGACTGCTATCAGAGTACAGGCAAAGACAAAGAAGTAGGGGGCTCCTAAATGAAAGGCCAGCACTGGTAGAGTTTTTAGTAGAATCTAGAACAGAAGCTGCTGTTAATAAAAAATAATTAGTACAGCATAGAAAGTATTGCAGGATAAATAATCAATCAGAGCAGGTTAGAAAGGATTGGGAAAGATATTGGATAAGCAATTCACAAAGAAACAATGAAGGATATATGTATGTCTCCTATATATATATATATATATATATATATATATATATATATATATGCAACAAAATCTAGAAGATTTAGGATTTTTGATTAGAAATGTTTATATAGGTGTTTTTATACCCCAAGTAGACTCCAGAGAATTTTTCCTCAGGTAGACAGCAAATGTTGGAGGTGTGATGGAGGAGGAAGAGGTAACTGAGAACATACTTTATCTTTGTATAATGAGTTGGTAGACTTTAAGAAATTCCCTGCAGACTACTCTATCAGAGATACTGGATGAGCAAATTGGTGCATCTAGGGAAAATATTCTGCTGAGCCATGATACAGGATTGGAATTGCCTAGACATAGTAAGGCCTTAGTGAGCCTAATTATGGTGGCTGCCAAAAAAGCAATTACTAGAAAATAGAAATCAAAGTCTAAACCAACTCTACTAGATTAATGTATATAGTAACAGAGATAAAAGAACTAGAACTGAGATCTTTAGAAAAGGGTAGGAGCAAATTACATAGAAAAAATGGGAATTGTGGGAACAATACATACAGGGGGAGACACACAACAAACTACAGATTTTTTTTAAAGCCTCCTGGCTAACCTGCAGCTGTAAGTGGGAGGTTGCTTGCCGTGTCTCCCCTCCCCCACCCTCCGCCCTCTGGTTCCAGCGCCAAGAAGAGCGCAAACTTTAGAATTAAAATAAATACATACAATGCACCCTTTGCAAGGCTGGCCTGTATGGCGCCCTAGGCGGTCGCCTAGTTCGCCTATGCCTAAGGCCGGCCGTGTGTGTGTGTGTGTGTGTGTGTGTGTATATATATATATATATATATATATATATATATATATATATATATATATATATATATATATATATACATACATATGTTGGACAAACATAGGCATTGTCCTTGTTGGACTTTCCCAGTCAACAAATGTTAAAATAAAAATAAATAAATATTGCAAGTCCTGCTTCTCTTCTGGTAACTCACTAAATGTACAGATCTGGCTACATCGCATATCAGTGCAGAAAAAGGACAACAATGAATGAAATTCTATGCTTGGTATAGAAAACATTACTGGCCGCTGAGTTCTCTGTGGTACAGAACAGTATTTCGCACATAAATAACATACACCATGATATGCTGCATGGTATGAACAACTCTGCAGTCAAAGAAATTCTCTATCGTGCAGGTAATTTTGCATTGCAATTAAACCTTAGCATTGCCCCCAACACAGAGACACTAATGGGCTTCAGCTTTTGGGAGCTTCCTCAACATCAGAGCCCATCATCACCATCATCATGCCTATTGATTCATAAATCTTTATGAATCACAGTCAGGCATGATGTTGTAGCACAACAAACAGGGAACAACATCTTAGTGTTCGCATTAAGTAGTCACTTAATAACGTATATTATACTGTACTATGTCATTCCCATCTGTGCTATGTAGCGCTGTCATGTTACACAGCACTTTGTACCCCCATCACTCAGGTCAACACAGTTCATCATTGTATTCTATGTGGACTTGTGTGTAATTCATAGACACTTAAGGTCTTTGTCTGCCATTTTCAGAATCATGTCTGTGAATCATGGTACTTAAAGGCAGCTTATTAGACAATGTGTGCAAGGTGCTGTATGCATCAATGCACTATGTTTATAAATCTGTGGCCCCTCTATAGCTGTTTACAAAGTACATCTACAATATTGCAATAGATTGTTCATGAAAAAAATCAGTGTTCATCATACCGTACTGATTGTTTTAATATATGTCATCAGCTTAGGAGAACTTTTTCTTATATAGTTTTTCCTTCTGTGCCTGTTAGCCATCAAGCCTTCATTCAATGGATTGCAACCCTATTTGTGCTTATCATGGAAGTGCTCCAATTCCAACTGAGTGAAAACTGACCAGAGAAGACTGTCATCCAAATAGTCATAGAAGATTCTTTGCACCTGCCTATGCCCTGGGCATTCAGCAGTTGCTAGAAGGTTGCACCTTCTTCTCAATAGGCTGGGGTTTGACTTTACATCTTCCAGACCTATGTTGTCTGGGTTCCAATGCATACCTTAATTATCACTAGGCTAGGGGAGATCTACGTGATGCCACCAGTTAGCACCCTGTCTCATTTAAGGTACAGGCTATACATTTCTGTATGTTTTCTAACCCTAACTTTGGTAGTGACATGATCACCCACATCACCATGTGGAGATACGATGCCCCTCAAGTAGGGCATGTGCACTCCTTCACACATGTAGTCAAATACATCATCACCAGCTTAGGAATCCCCAGTTTACATCTTCCTGTTTACAACACCTGTTTATATGTATGCCTTCCCAACATCAGAGACCAGCCAATCAGAAACCACCTCACCCTTCCCTAAAGACTGCAGTCTGTTCACACTGATCCTCTCTTGTATGGTTCTTCCAGCACCCAAGCCACTAGCTGAACTCAACTTGTCTAAGTCACAGTTAGAGCTATTTTTCCTGCATCACAGAGCTCCGCTAACTTATAGGACAACTGACAAATATGATGCAAAAATAACTTCTTGCACCATGTCTATTGGTAATGTTCATAGCCATTAGGCATAAGCCAACAGGTATGTACGCAAGTTGCAAATAAACACAACTTAGGCTCAATTCAGAGACACCACCTTTGGCACAGCTTTTACCAACAGCTCGAGAAGACTTCATCCAAATGATGTGGTAACGAGATGCAAATGTGTGACAAATCTGCAATTATCTTATGCTAATGAAGCACTCTTCCTGCCTTTATGCAATTCATAGCCACTCTTTGATGTGCATTTGCTCTGTGTTTTGATGAGTTATAAAAGTTGCACCTTTTCAATCCACTTTGCAAGAAATGAAGATGCTTGCTTTTGCTGTCATATCTATTTCTCACTCAGTGGTGCTTGTTTTGGCCATGCCAAAACCAGGATCACAAAATGGCACTTGCATGTATAGAAAGAGATATAGGCAAAAGTTAACCCTTCTGAATTTTGCTAATTAGGAAAGCTTAGATAGGTTTAATGTAAGCAGGGATGTAATATAGGTTTAAGTTTCTTTATATTGCCAACAGATGGGAACTGGGGGGAATGTGTGTCCATCTTATACATGTGGATACCAAGATATGTATATCCTTAACTATATTTGGCATGGGGTCCTTCCAGAGAAATACTGGGGACACATTGTACATGTCAAGGGCTTTTGCTTCAAGAATCCTTCAGCAATTCTTCATCATGCTTTTTGGTACATGTAGATCAGTATATTTATTTCTCAGTGTCATCTCAATATTGAAATAGTACCGTACATGAATGGCATGCTTTTCTAAGGTACCTGGTGCAACAGATTGCATTCATGTTACTATTATGTCTACATTTGGACCATGGGGGGGGGGGGGCAGTACTGAAAAACAAGAAAGGCTACTGTTCTATCATCTGCTGTGTAATATGTAATCCATGGGGGTGCAACACTCAAGTGTTGGCCTAGTATTTTGGCAATGATTATGATTCCCATATTTGGCTCACAAGCTCGCTGTATTTCCTCTTCCTGCAAGAGTTCACATGGTCACCTAGCTAGTAAGTGCAAACTGTTATACTCTTTCTAATCACAATCATTTCTGTATCTGTAGAGTCATATAGGTAGCAGTAGGTAACCCCTTCTCCTTTTTGTTATGTGTCTCCCTTCCTCTTTTGCTTGCAGGTGATGCTGGCTATTCACCCAGACCCTAGCTATTTCCACAAGTCCATAATCCTTGTGGAACTGCTGAGGAATGCCTCAACAACACCCTGTGTCAGACATGGATAGTCACTGAGCAAGTGTTAGGCCTGGTCAAAGTCAATTTGTATTTTCTGGGCAATTCATTGGGACCTTTCACTATGACCTTGTTACTGCATGCAGGATATTCACTGCCTGTTGCATTCTGCACAACATGATTATACATTAGTCTCATATGCAACTGTCACAGTCAATTTCCAAAATGCCAGCGCAACTCCTCCTGTCTATATTCCCACTAGTGCAGAAAGAGACAGTGTCCAGTCGATGGCAGTAGAACAGCAACCTCTCCTGTAGGCTTGTGCCCAGTACATGGCTGCACAGGTGAAGAGACAGCATCTAGTACATAACTAGGGGTCATGACATTAACTATGTAGCAGTAGAAAGGTACACATATAATGCTTGATGCATGCAGTGCTACTTGTGGCCTATGCTGCGTTGTGCATGGTTAGCTTACACTATATCAGACATTTCTCCTTTTCGCAAGAAAGGTAATACAAATTATCATCTCTCTCTCTCTCTATAAATATATATATATATATATATATATATATATATATATATATATAGATATATATATATATATATATATATATATATATATATATATATATATATATATATATATATATCTGATACAAGGAAAAATCACAGCATTGGCCCTGTTAGCACAGTGAATTTTGGATGAGTACTCTTTGTGTTACTAGTGTTCACAATTTTACTCATATTTAGAAGGCATCATATGCAATGTCCCCTAAGGGTAATGTGGGGGATGGTGACATAGATTAAGTATAACTGGTGGTATGTTAGATTGATGCTGAGCTGCTCCAGTGCTTACGACCTACTGGATATGAGGAATCTCTTGACATTGACTTAATAGTGCTTCAGGACCATAATGTTGTCTGAGGAGTTCTACCATGTTTTCTGGAATTCTGACAAGGTCTGGCCGCATTCTTCTTTTTCTTGGGGGAATCCACATGAATGCCTTTGCAGTTTCTTGAGATGCATGTGTTGTCCAGGCTACTTATCCTCCACACATGTTGAAACTCCCTCATGGACATCTAGCAGTGTTTCCAGTGTTTGTGTCAGGTAAGTCTTTGTGAGTGTTCTCATGGAGACTGATATGGATGCCACATGAGTATCCATACTGTCCATGAGGATCATTATGACATTGTCCCCATGAGTATCCCATGTACTGTTGAATTTCCTCATGTATACCCTGCAGTATTCTATCCATCTGTATCTGACTCTCAGTGGCAATAGCCTGGGCTTAAACAACACCACAGCGCACTACCTGCTAGGCAGCCAAGGTCTAGTGTGCCTCTTGAACTGACTGAGAAATGTATCTTTGCCTGGCACTGCTGTGAACAGGCAGAACTGTTGATACTGCTACCTACAAAAGGATACTCTCTTCATCAAGTGAGTTCAGGCTGTATACAGAAAACAGGTGTTGAACTATGTGGTGTTTTCCCTCCTACTGTAATATAATTTCTGTATTATGCTCAGTGTATATGTTTGTGTCACTGCCTATGTGGCTATCAGCCTGCTGTGAAGTGGTGACTCTGCAACTATACTTTGCAACTATGTTCCACTATTCTGAGGCTATGCCTTGAGTATGATAGCTATGGCTTCAATGCTGACGGCCATTCTGCTGTCAATATGACTCTGCTGTGCTGGATCAAGGGATGTGGTTGTTTCTGGTTTGCCCCAATAAAGGACTGTAACATGATGTGGTTACAGTAACCTATGACAGTTATGATGATTTTTACATAAAGTTATGGTGTCCACACTTACCATGTGTGTCTGTAGAGTTTTCGCTACACCTGGTGTTGTTGGAGTACCTAATGATGAAACATGCAAGGTCTATATGAACACAGGCATTAGGCCAAGTACCTCTCAGCATGACTTAATAAAGCCAGATGCACACTAACCTCCAATAGTGCCTCACAGTGTTTGTCTTAATAGTCTGAAAGGAATGGTGACAACATCACCACAGATGATTCCCAAAGCATCCTCATCTGCATCAAATCCATTACCCCTTATAGAGAGTGAAAGTACTCCTCATCCAGTGTTAACATTTAGAATAATGAAGGGCTACCACTGCATTGTTATGGACATTTGCATTCTGCCTAGCTTTTGTACTGGTACATGCCAATCATTAGGTTTTTCCTACACTTTTCCAAGATGAAGTTCCTTCCCCTACAGCCTTTATGGTAGCCACCATCTGATTCCATGCCTTAGCTATCCCTACCTGCCTTTTTCCAACTTTTCCAAAAATACATTTTCCATATACAGTCAAAGCATTTATAAGGATGCAATTCTCCCCGCACTAAAGTTGTCTCTCCTGTGTCTTGATCCCCACTGCTACACCATTCTGTAACTTGCAAGTACATGTTAGGCAACATCTGTACCTTCTTTGCATGTATATAATGTCAAATAATTGTGGGTGATCACTTCATTGCAGAAATTAAAAAAGAAAACCTAGCAAAAGCACATTGAAGCATTAATTGTGACTTTTGGGTTTGTTTTTCTTTGCACCACTTTCTCTGTTTGCATTTCTCTGCTGCAGTATATGTGCCTGTAGATGATAAAACTTATGCCTGTAAGTGTTTACTGTAAGGGTGTGATAACATTGATTACTTAATCATCTTTATGTACGTCATTCCTTAGTTATGTCAAAGTGGCCTGTAGAGTAGCCCATGGTATTTTTCCATTATCAGATATCAGAGTCAGCAGTAAGGCGCTTTACAGATGCTAGACTGCACTGAAGATGGCACCTTATAAACTCCAACACATTTATATACTACCAATAACGTAATGTAATATTTCTTGCATTATCAGTAAATTAGGGCTGAATTAATCCTGCAAAATTTGCAATAAATAGCACGGTTAACTTCCTTTTCTCAGTATTTATGTGGTATCCCTACCTTTTATAAACCTTTTTAGTTAGTTCACTTTCCCTTAAAGCTGGTGCCCAGCACTGTTTAAAATGACGGACTGTAAAATACTGGTTTTAGTTTGTTTCAATTTACAAAGTTCTTATGCAAGTGAAGTTCAGTTGGGCTGAGCTCTATGAACTACATTGCAGTGCATGTGTGTAAATGTTCTCATTAGCAAGGCTGTCCTTGTGCCGCTGTGGACAAGCTGTTCCTTGCTCATGCACACACAAGCTCTACATGAGTCTTAGCTGAAGTATGTCTGGCTGGTGATTCTGTATAAAGCTTATACTGTACTATGCGTGTCTTTTACCAGCTCTTTCCCTGTCAGGCTGTAAAGTTAGCAGTTTTCAATCCTCACATATGCCAGTCTCAGCAAAAATGAAGCTGGATCATGTAACACATTTCAGAAATATCAAATTGTTCTCTGACTTTCCTGCTCCTGTTATACAGAACTCATTTCTCTGTGTCAAATGCCTTATGATCATGAGAAGCACAACAGTCACCAAAATCCAGAAAGGTCATAATTTAATTCTGTCCCCCAACAAAGTAAAAAACTCAGTTCTTTGCAGTTTCTTTAGGTGCACCCTGGTCAGAAAAAGTTAAAATTTTCCTTGAAAGATTGGCATATGGGAAGCATTGGGGGAATCACCTGACAGGTAGCCCTAGCCTTGTGAACAGGTTTAACATATACATGATCCCCAGGATTGATGAAGCTCGGCACAAGTATGGCGTTAGCCTTGCGCCGACCATGTGGCGTAAAGATAGCGCAACAGCACCATATGCATATTAATGAAGGCGCGCTGCCGCAACATCCACGTGCATATGAAACATGCACGAGTGCAGGGGGTGTGTCTAAGCACTGCACAGAGGCATGAACATGGCTGCAGATGTGCAACCTAAAATGCTGACTAGTACAGCCTGCCTCTAATAATAATCACTCCTGTCAGTGTCCGTGGATACTAAAATGTATGCAAAGCATACAAGACAGTTTTGCACCTGCCTCTAATAATAATCACTCCTGTCAGTGTCCATGGATACTAAAATGTATGCAAAGCATACAAGACAGTTTTGCGAACACCAAAATAAAAAGTAAACACAAAGGCACGTAGCTGAATATTGAGTCCCTGTCCCTCGAACAAATGAAATTTAAAACCCAGTGCCCGTATTCCATTGTAGTGTTGATTGTTATACCAAGTGGAAGTGAAATGCAGCATGTTAGCACACTGCTGCCCTTTGCTAAGCCTAGCCCAATAGTTAGGGCCACCACCTGTCCCACTTTGTGAGGGACAGTCCCTCTCTGGGCAGTTGTGTCCTTATCAAAACCATTAAAAATGTTAAATGTCCTGTGATTGTAGGACATAATTATGTCCCATATTTTATGTAATAGTTCCATACAATACTTATTTCTGTATATAAAATACCTAAATGTTACAAAAAACAGAATAAGCAACTAAACTGCTACAACAATAAGCTTTCATTTAGGCATAAAACTAAAGTATTATCCTTTGTACTGACCATGGGTATGTGTTGGCCTGTAAAATCTGATGTGTGTCCTGAAAATGTCTCATTTTGGTCATTTGAAAAGGTGGCAACCCTACCAATGGTCAGAGTATTCGCTCAATATCTACCCATTCGTGGTCCAAGTAGTCTTTGTCTGGACGGCCCAAAGATGAACGGGTATTACCCGGGTCTACCTACCATGTCATGAAAGATAAGTATTTGCGTGTACCTATGTGCATGAAGTACAACATGTGGAATATTAAAAATGCTAGGGTCGTCCTCACAACCATATTGGTACCAGAGATATGTAGTGTAAGCAATGTGTTCTGTTGACTGTGCCATGGGCCATCAACCAGAGAAGGGATGGATGGTGTGCATGGAATATGGGGTTGGGGGGTGACAGGTAATGTAATAATTTGCCAATAGGAGACTGGGTCGGATGCACAATAGGTGAACTGGAGGTGTATGAGGGAGCAGTGGGTGAATCAGAAAGAAAACCAAAAAACAAACATTCACATCTGCAGTACAACCTGACAGGCCATACTGTAGAACACAATCCCACAAACATATGAACATTAAAATGTGCAATACACATGTAACGAAACGTTACCAGCTCACACCCACATAATGGTCTGTCCTGAATTGAGCCATCCAACCCCAGCACACCTGGATACATAATTGAATACCCATCATCCCCTCCACAGCACACCACCCCCCCTTCCTGAACATCCTGAACATCCACCAAAACCACCCATACTTGGGCTGCTAGCTTGGCGCAGCCATATCTGCACATAGTTACCCCTATTCATATCTAGTAGGCAGTCTCACCCTAGGCAGTCTCAGGATTGCAAACTATTTATCCCTTGCATGTATAACCCTACCTCATTTTCGTAAAGCCAAAAGAATCAAGGTCATTGATCCCCAAAATGTTTGGATATCCCTCATGGGATAAGTATCTGTTCTAAAGATTAGACTCGGTGTCACAACACGATGTCCAGTCCCATAGACATCTGGACACAAGTTGCATGAGCAGTAGTTGTCCACAACCTTGTTCAGCCTCCAGCTGGTCCTGCAGAACCTACGACCCGGGATTTAACACCTGACCATGATGCACGTCTCCCCACGTGCATTATCGGGAATATATGCCTTTCACATTCGCATAGCTGCACATCACACATACATGCATATAAGTAGTTGTCAAGTATGTGTCCAATTCATAAATATGTATACTTGCAAATGTATACATATGCACCTCAGTAACATGTACTATACATATGTACACCACCCATCACATTTGTTGCCAGTACTGTGGAATGGCTCTAGTAAAGTCATATAT
>NC_056744.1:1616849689-1616874689 GCF_019279795.1 Protopterus annectens | reverse complement strand
GTGTTAGGGAGGCGTTGGGTTGTGTTTGGGGAACCAGGATCCATGGGTATATTGGTATATATGCATATGGAGCAGCACAGCAATAGTACATTCGTTAGAGCAACCCCCTAATGAACAGACATTCTTGTACTGAATCACACTGTATCACATTCCAATTACTATCAGTAATCCATACATGAACATATTGCGACATCTGTCTGCTGTATAAAGTGCTAAATACCGATTACAAGATAACTAGAGTGAAGTGTCAGTGTCAAAATGAATAAGGCACTAATATGCTGGTGAAGCATATATACATGTAACAGTCATGCTCCCACTGTCACACATCCAAACTGTGTACAGTCAACTGTGTGTAGATCACATATGTGTGTGCTGATCAGCTCCATGATGATTGCCTCTACAGGCATACAGATATGGATACTTAGACAAAGAGGTGTATAGTTAAGTGGGTCAGTGGATGCACCACCTCTGTGCAAGGGTGGAATAGTTCCCATTGTCCACTCAGCTGGTGTGCAGCCAGTGGTGTCAGTATGTTTGCAAGGTTTTCCCAATGCTTAGTAATCCTTGTCAGATCAAATGTGGGATGAAGCCTGTAATGTTAGCATGTGCAATAGATGCTGTGTATCTTCCACTGAGAAGCCAACTATGAACTGCTATGTAAATATGGAAGTTATAGGACAGGTTGTAAGAATGTCATGTGTCACATGTAGTGGGGACAAGGAAGTGCAGTTGACACAGTGTGGGAATGCAGATTAGGTATGAGTACAGATCCATCATATGTAGCATCATGACGTATGAGGTCACCGACAATCTAGGCCTGTCCTTTGAGGTCACACATGTAACTACACTGTGCGTTGTGGTTCTGCTTTTTGTGGGTGGCTAATTTTGTCACTTACCATGTCTACACATCACAACAACACTATGTGCTTCTTTTAGCTGAGGAGGTAGTGCCTTGATGTTAGGGGGGGCACCCTCACCCCAACTGTCACACAGCACTGTCCACCTGTTATTGTGCAGCCTGCTAATGGTACTTGTTCACCAGTCAGGTTTGCTGAGCCATGACAAGCCTGTGTCCCTCCTGTCATGTACAGCTGAGCTCATGCAGTTGTAATGCTGTTGACATGATGCATGGGTGTAGAGCTCGGCATACTTGTCTGTCCTATCTGAAGGGGGAGGTGCATTTCACGCTATGTCAAACATCCTACAGGAGGTAATACATGGCTGTTTTGACATATATGTCTGTACTGTCTGCAAGGGAGGGTTAGTGCTGATAGTTCTAAGGAGACTGATCTGTGGCCAGATCCCACCAGGGAGAACCTCACATTGAGGAGGGCCTGTATTTGTCACCCATATTGGTAAACTCATGATACAATGCATTTGTTCCCCATGTGGAGATGTCACAGCACTGCTGCAGGGCATTGTAGGTAAGGACCTGGACCATCCTTTGGGCAAGTGAGCCACAGTGTGTATATATTACACTTCCTAATGTGTTTGTCTGTGCTCTGTACAGACACCTTGATTGACTCTCATCTTGCAACATGCTGGAAGTAACTGCAATACTTACTTGCACAGAGGACAACTAGCATGTAGTGCAAAATAGTGTCCCCAGATCTCTAAGTCATATCACCTGAAATGTCATGAAAGGAGTTAGCATGGATATGAGCAAAAACACTGCCACACACCTACTGACACTGGACCACACACTGTTAATTTTGCTCAAGACCAGATTGTGATAACTGGGGAGAGATGGGCAAAGGCTGCCAGCCTAGCCAAATATAATTTGATACATAATTCTATCAATTGTATAAATAAATGTAAAATACAGGGTTGTGTTTTTAAATGAAAGAAAAACACTGTAAAATGTGAACTTCAAGATTGTTGCAACATTGCCATCTGCTGTAAGAAAAAACAAGCCAAGTATTTCAAATGTGTCTTTTAAAGTTGAAAAGATCTTATGAATCTCTTTAATGTTTTACAAAGTTGGCTCCAGTGTGTCTGGATGAAGGTTTCATGCCCATTGTTTTAACGCTAAAGTTTATGACCAGAATTTACATGTGGATGGTGCTTTACTGCTCTGGTTTCTGCTAGAGTATACATGTGAAATGTCTTTTATTGTTGTAAGTTTCTGAGCAGGTGTTAGATCACTAAATAATGCAGTTTGTGGCCTGAGAACTCAGACCAGGTGTCAAGATGATGCAATATGAATACTGGGAAAACCTAAGTGTCAAAATGATGTAATTTGGGAGGGCCTTAGCAGAGCTGTTGGTTAGTGTTTAAAAACTATTGTTCAGTGAGAGACTGGGAGCATTTTGACTTTGGATATCTAACTCAGCACTTTGCCTTATGCTCACATGTAAGTTTTAGCACTGTGATTTCTTGTAGGAATAGCTAAAGCTAGTAAAGATTAGTTAGGTATTTTTCTTTGAAATCAGATCTGTACTACTGTATTATTTTAAGTCTCTGTGTGATCTCTGAACTCTTAGATATCTCTGTGGTGTGGTAGTTTTGTCTTGTGTTTTAATTATTTATTATTAAATATTTTAAAACCTTCTACCTGTGGTTTGTTTGTGTAGAGATAAAGTGTGCTTTAGAGTACATTATATATTTATAGAGTTTATTGCAATAAGCCCTTCCAGTAAGCATTGAGACTGATTAGTCATACTACCATTGGATTATAATATTGCACAGTAATAATTAGACACACTTTTAAGGGCCTTTTATTAGCTGATAACTAGTTGGGTGGTGGGAGAAATTACTACCGTATGGTCTGGGTAATAGGGGCACAGCTGGAGAACCTGTGCCAGCTTTTTCTCAGGAGGGTCTGTGTGGTTGTATAACCTCTTCTCAAAGTGTGTGTGTATGGTGTGTCAGCTACTTGGCAGGGGCAAAAAGCACTGGTTGGACAGAGAGGGTACTGGAGGTTTTGGCTTGCCTAGCTAGGCTGAGACCTGGACCCTATAGCTGTGCCAGTGGGGAGTCTTATTGGGGACCTGGTGAGCAAGGGAGCAACCAGCCCCAGACTGACTGTGATCTCTGTGTGCACTTAAGGGAAATTGCAATTTTCTGTGTGTATTAGTTATCCTTTCCTCTTGTAGGAGACAACCTCCCTGGTGTTAGTGGTGAGGATTGAGGTGCCTTGACTTCTGGGCCAGGGCATGGCCGTCACATGTGGTTTGCAGTGGTGGGATCTACTTCACACAATAATTGGCTTGTAGTGGTGTGGGTAGAGTGAATTCGTGTAGCTTATATACAGTGATCTCTAAAAGTGTTTTGTACTCTAAAACAGCCATGCTGTGTATACTCAGCATTCAGATCACAATTGTTTTATTTCTTTTGTTAGCTTAGTGTTAGTCAGGGTGAGCAGGCAGCATGTCAGCACAGGAGTATGGAAAGCTGACAAGGAGCCAGCTGGCGGAGATGTGCCAGGCAAGGGAGCTAGTGCATGGAAACCTGACTAAGGCAGACCTGATTGCAGCCTTGGTTACAGCTGCATCAGAAAACAGCGGCCTGGAGGACAATCAGACTGACAGTGGAGATACAATATCCTCAGAGAATGGACAGCTCAATCTTTCTGCAGTGGACTTAAAAATCCAGCTGGAACTAAAGAGACTTGAGTTGGAGGACAAGTGTATGGAACTAGAAGCAGCTGAGAGAATGAGGAGCCTAGAAGCTGAAGAACAGAAACGGCAGAGAAAGCATGAGAGGGAAATTCTGACTCTTTGCCAGAGTCATGGAGGTAATGGGGAAGGGAGTAACTGGTCCCCAGATGCACAAAAGGTCAGTACATTTCTTCCACCGTTTAAAGAGGGGTTACTTTGGATAGCTTTATTCATATGTTTGAGTGGGTATGTAAACAGTATGAAGTTTACCAAAGGCTCTGGTTATGGTTCCTTACCCCCTTACTTCATGGTAAAGCTGTAACTTCTTTAGCAAAAATGCATGGCACTTACTGTTTTGATTATACTGCTGTAAAAAGACATTATTAGAATGTTTTAAGCTAACACTTGAAATGTATAGGAAAAAGTTTTGTCAGCATAGATGCAAGGCAGATGAAAATGTATGTGAATATGCTGTTGAACTGTGCACTTATTTTCATAGCTGGGTGAGTGGATGTCAGGTCACCGCTTTTGAAGGGCTGGCAGACATTATGGTAAGGGAACAACCCCTTAGCACTTTGCCAGAGGACATGAGGATCTGGTTAGCTAATAAACAGTGTGCTACTTCAGAGGAGTTGGGGAAGAAGGGAGACCTATACCTATCAAGCAGGGCAGCCCTGCACAGGAAAGGGACCACCAGTACTGTTCATGGGTCTAAAGGAACCCATAGTGGGCAGCACAGACTGCCCCAACAGAATCCGCCAGTAGCAGGGGAAGCCATTAGTCCAGGCACACATCCAGTACCTAGGGTGAAAGGTTTTGAATTCAACCAGTGGGGCCATGTGGCATACAGGTGTCCATGGAGGCAAGGTGGGGAACCAAAGGTGAGAGAGGCAGTAAGTGGTAAAGACAAAATGTCAATAGTAGTTTGTCTTGAGATAACAGGGGTATGGAACTAACATCTTGCAGATGTTCTGTGAGGGAAAGATTTGGATGAGGCAGTACCATGTACTTATGCAGTTAAAAGCAGTCAGGCTAGGAGACAAGCATGCAAGTGTGGTAGCCTGGGGCAGACCCAGACAGACTGCATACTTGCAGCCAGGACTGGTGAGATGGTTACTTCAGTAAAGGAGCTACTTGGTAGCAGTGAGACTGAATGTGAGCCACAGCTGCTTGAGGGTACTGATGGTCCCTTGGACAGAGTGACTGCAAAGGTAGAGATAGTAGTACCCAGGCTGACAGTGAGGCACCACTGTCAGAGGATGCCAGACGTCATGTGGAAGGGCAGCTGGGAAGGGTTACAAGGAGAGACTTGAGACAAGCTCAGTTCTCAGACCCTACATGGCAAGGCCTGAGGCAGGTAGCTAGGGTGGCACCTGACTCTCAAGGGAAGGGGGAATGTGTATACTGGGACAAATGGTTACTATACAAAGATTGGACCCCTGAGGGAGGGCTAGAAGGTGAGAGAGTACAGCAGTTGGTAGTGCCTAGAGCTTACCATCTGGTGCTTCTAGCCATAGCCCATGATATTCCATTTGCAGGTCATATGGGCATAAAATGTACAAAGAGGCATATTATGCAGAACTTCTATTGGCCTGGAATTTCCAGAGATGTAACAGGGTACTGCAGGACCTGTGAGCAGTGCCAAAAGGTAGGCAAGGCAGGAGACAAGGTGAGAGCTCTTTTGATGCCTTTGCCTGTGATTGAGGAGCCATTTCAGAGGGTAGCTATGGATATTGTGGGTCCTCTGAGTACCCCAAGTTCCACAGGGAAAAAGTATATCCTAGCGATGGTAGATTATGCTACACGATACCCTGAGGCAGTGGCTTTGTCCTCCATTGAGGCCGAGAAGGTAGCAAATGCTTTGCTAGAGATTTTCAGCATGGTAGGTTTCCCAAAGGAAATACTGTCTGACAGAGGTGCCAATTTTATGCAGGACCTGCTGGCTTATCTGTGGAAGTCCTGTGGGGTGAATCACATGAAGACCACCCCCTACCATCCCCAGACTGATGGTCTTGTTGAGAGGTTAAACTCTACAATCAAGTCCATGCTACGGGCATTTGCAGATCAGTTTAAGAGGGAGTGGGACAAATATTTTCCCCATTTGTTGTTTGCTTACAAAGAGGTTCCCAGGATTCCACAGGTTTTTCACCCTTTGAGATGCTGTATGGACATAGGGTGAGGGGACTTGTAGATTTAATTCAAGATGAGTGGGAAGCTGAGTGTGAGTCTCACAAGGAGTCTGTTATGGCATATGTCCTGAACCTCAGGACAAAGCTCAGGGAACTCATGGGCCTGGCTCAGGAAAACCTGGCAGAAGCCCAACAACAGAAAAAGGTGTGGTATAACAGGAATGCTTGAGCTAGAGAGTATGCTGTAGGGCAGCAGGTGATGGTTCTCATTCCTGTCAGACACAACAAGTTTCAAGCAGCTTGGGAGGGACCCTATAAGGTGGTAAGAAAGGTAAGTGATTTTAACTACATGGTGGGACTGCTAGGCAGAAGGCAGGGGCACAAATTGCACCATGTTAACATGATGAAACCTCACCATGATAGTGTGGCCCTTGTGCTGAGCATCTGCAATGGATTGCAGGAGGAGTCTGAGGGAGATCTGGGGACTGATGTCCTCAGTGAGGCTTGGGCTGACACCTCAGTGGAAGGGGTAGCAATATTCCAGCAGCGATCTCCTACCCAGGTTCGAGAAATCTGAGCAGTGTTGCAGGAATTTAGGGACATGTTCACAGGGAAACCAGGGTGCACCCACCTGGTGCAGCACCAGATGGATACAGGACCCCAAATGCCTATTAGACAGGCCCCTTATAGGATGCCTGAGCGAGTCAAACAGACTCTGAGGGAGGAGGTACAGGAGATGTTAGCACCAGGAGTGATTCAAGAGTCCAACAGTCCCTGGGCCTCACCAGTAGTGTTGGTGCCAAAGAAGGATGGCAGCACCAGGTTATTTGTGAATTACAATAAATTAAATAGTCACACAGAGTCAGATGCATACCCCATGCCTAGGACAGATGAGGCCCTGTAGCAGCTGGGTGGGGCTAAGTATCTTATAACCATTGATCTTACCAAGGGTTACTGGCAGGTGCCCTTGACTCCCAGTGCTAGAGAGAAGTCAGCCTTTGTGACTCCTTTTGGCTTGTATGAGTTCACAAAGATGCCCTTTGGGATGAAGAATGCCCCAATGACTTTTCAGAGGCTGGTAGATCATATCTTAGCAGGAACAGGAGGGTTTGCCCTTGCTTACATGGATGCTATTTCAATCTACAGCCATTCCTGGCAAGAGCACCTTCAGCATGTGTGTGTGAGGTGCTGGGCAGACTACAGAGGGCAGGGTTGACCATTAAGCCGAGCAAATGTCAGGTGGGTATGGCAGAGGTCTCCTACCTATGACATAGAGTGGGGAGTAGTAAGATAAGGTCAGAACCTGCCAAAGTGGAAGCTATTCAGGCATGGACTGCACCTGTCACCAAAAAGCAGGTGAGGGCATTCTTAGGAACAGCAGGGTAATGTTTGTTCCCAATTGTAGTACCATAGCTGCTCCCCTCACAGACCTGACAAGGAGGAACAGACTAGATAACCTAGTGTGGACCCCAGCATGTGAGCAGGCATTTAAGAAGCTAAAGGAAGCCTTGGGAGGACCCCCTGTGTTAGCCAGTCCAGACTGTAACAAAGAATTTGTTGTGCAGGTGGATGCTTCAAACTATGGGGTGGGGGTTGTACTTAGCCCGATTTTTTCAGAGGGAGAAAGGCACCCAGTGGTTTATCTCAGTCATAGGCTCCAACCCAGGGAGGAATGCTATGCAGCAGTAGAAAAGGAATATGTAGCCATAGCGTGGGCACTACAAAAACTTCAGCCTTTTCTGTATGGAAGAAAATTCACTGTGATGACAGATCACAACCCTCTGACATGGTTAAACAGAGACAGTCAGCAAAATGCCAAGTTGCTAAGATGGAGCCTGGGGTTGCAAGCATATGTTATGTCAGTGCAGCAATGCAGTGGGACTAGCAATGCCAATACAGATGGGCTCTCAAGACAGGGAATGGGGTGAGGTACACCCAGATAGACTTGACACTCTCAAGCAATGTTTCTCAAGGGGCACTTGAAAAAACTTGCTTGAGTTCCCCGGGGGGAAGAGATGTGATGATTGGGGAAAGATGGGCGAAGGCTGCCAGCCTTGTCAAATATAATTTGATACATAATTCTATCAACTATATAAATAAATGTAAAATACAGGCTTGTGTTTTTAAATGAAAGAAAAACACTGTAAAATGTGAACTTCAAGATTGTTGCAACATTGCCATCTGCTTTAAGGAAAACCAAGCCAAGTATTTCAAATGTGTATTTTAAAGTTGAAAAGATCTTATGAATCTCTTTAATATTTTACAAAGTCAGCTCCAGTGTGTCTGGATGAAGGTTTCATGCCCATTGTTTTAACGCTAAAGTTTATGACCAGAATTTACATGTGGATGGTTCTTTACTGCTCTGGTTTCTGCTAGAGCATACATGTGAAATTTACATGTGGATGGTGCTTTACTGCTTTGGTTTCTGCTAGAGTATGCATGTGAAATGTCTTTTATTGTTGTAAGTTTCTGAGCAGGTGTTAGATTTCTAAATAATGCAGTTTGTGGCCTGAGAACTCAGACTAGGTGTCAAGATGATGCAATATGAATACTGGGAAAACCTAAGTGTCAAAATGATGTAATTTGGGAGGGCCTCAGCAGAGCTGTTGATTAGTGTTTAAAAATGATTGTTCAGTGAGAGACTGGGAGCATTTTGACTTTGGACATCTAACTCAGCACTTTGCCTTATGCTCACATGTAAGTTTTAGCACTGTGATTTCTTGTAGGAATAGTTAAAGCTAGTAAAGATTAATTAGGTATTCTTCTTTGAAATCAGACCTGGTGTTATTTTAAGTTTCTGTGTGATCTCTGAACTCTTAGATATCTCTGTGGTGTAGTAGTTTTGTCTTGTGTTTTAATTATTTATTATTAAATATATTTAAAACCTTCTACCTGTGGCTGGTTTATGTAGAGATAAAGTATGCTTTAGAGTACATTATATATTTATAGAGCTTATTGTAATAAGCCCTTCCAATAAGCCTTGAGACTGATTAGTCATACTACCACTGGATTATAATATTGCACAGTAATAATTGGACACCCTTTTAAGGGCCTTTTAGTAGCTGATAATTAGCGGGGTGGTGGCAGGAATTACTACCGTATGGTTTGGGTAATAGGGGCATAGCTGGAGAACCTGTGCCAGCCTTTTCCAGGAGGGTCTGTTTGGTTTTATAACCTCTTCTCAAAGTGTGTGTGTGTGTGGTGTGTCAGCTACTTGGCAGGGACAGGAAGCACTGGTTGGACTGAGAGGGTACTGGAGGTTTTAGCTTGCCCAGCTGGGCTGAGACCTGGACGTTATAGCTGTGCCAGTGGGGAGTCTTATTGGGGACCTGGTGATCAAGGGAGCAACCAGCCCCAGATTGACTGTGATCTCTGTGTGCACTTAAGGGAAATTGTACTTTACTGTGTGTATTAGTTATCCTTTTTTTTCTAGGAGATGACCTCCCTGGTGTTAGTGGTGATGATTGAGGCTCCTTGATTGCTGGGCCAGGTCACGGCTGTCACACATATCATGGCCTCTGACTGTAACCGATGAAGCCCATTGACTGTTACACTATGCAATGGACGTCAGAAATATGTCTCACCCCACCAACCATGGCTTGACAAGGTGTTCGATAAAATTAGGCCAGAAGAACTTGTTAGAAACTGTGTACATTATGTACAGAGTGTTTTGTTAGCTGGTGGATAGGCAAGTGTCTGACAGTCATACTCTGGGACAATAGCATTGGAGACCTACACTGCAATGACACCATTCACCAGTGGAGTTCACCATCCTCCATTATTGGCATACTCCTTCTAGCTATTCCCTCTCTGTAGTCACAGCCACTGCCAGTGACCTTTGACTGAGTACATTAGCACATGATTGCATATTAGGAGCTGTTACAGAATCCCACACAGAACCAACAGTTATTCAGGACGGTCTAAGACACAGTCAGTTGTTTTCTGAGCCACTAACAAAAACTAAATGCCAATGACTGCACAATACTATCCTGTGGGAAATCATCTAGCCATGCAAAATATTGTAGTGTCCACTCACCGCACACAGTTGAGCCATTCCACATGGAGTTATGGACACAGAGAGTAATGTAGCCTTGACTTTCACTGGTCAGTAAGATGTGGGGGTGCATTTACTGTTGTACAACCTATACAGACAGGTTTGGGATGTAAATCCCAGACTGTCACTGCTATATTGAATGTGGCAGTCATCAGACCTATCACTGTGTGCAATGGCACCCTTGCTATGTCACTACACAGGCATATCGTACAACTGTAGCAAGAGCACAGATTCCATGGTACACCAATACAAAGGGTAGATAGCATGTCCTATGGAGTCTGTGTCATGACCGTATATGTGTAGTCTGTTTCTTGAATGCTTTGGAAGGGATGTGTATGACTCCATACAGGGAGGTGTCAAGATCCCACTGTGTACCTCCTACATACCCATGACAGGACTAACTCATGTCTTACCTGTTCTACATGCCTACAACATCACTGCAGTATACATAGTACATGTTGGAGAGACAAGTATATAACATAGACTAGTGGTTCCCAAATGTTTTCGATTCTCAGCTCCCTTGCTGAATCCAGGTTTTCCCAAGGTGCCCCCCCCCCACCCGCAGTGTGAATATTATACTAGTTAATACCAGTGGGTTTGTTGCACATAAAGCTATACCACTAATAAGAAGTTTAAGAGGACATGATATAACCCTGCTTTACTCTTGGTTATTCAGCAATATACCTCTCAAACTCTCAGCGCAAGAAATCTGGAAAAAGCCTAAAATAATGGGGAGACAAAGGCATTGTTCTTATAAAATTAGGCACTTTTCGAGAATAGCAAGATTTGAGCAAACACACATTTTCTGAAGCATATGAATTCTGAAATTTAAATGTATGCCATTATTTACTGAGTTCAGTAATTTGTCAGTAAACCACAAATTTTATGAGGAATGGGCCAATAATATGAGGCAAAAAATTGGATAGTTGAGAAGTATAAGCAAGACCCATGTTGAAAAAACAGAAAGCATTTCACTGCTGATAAAACAAATGATTATTCTGTGGAAATAAAGTGCTGCTAAATGCAGATCCCTTAGCAGACAAATGCAGTTTTCAGCTGTTTCAGCTGACAGACTTCCTAAAGGCATTTGTTAACTTCTTCCCCACATGAACCATTCAGCAAATTTCAATGCCAGTGACAAAAGCTGGTAATATTCACCCCCAAAGCTGATGTTCCTTACTGGTTTACAGAGTCTTGATGCACAGAAATGCAAAGAACACAACTGAGGGAAAATGGCAAAATCAGAGGAAGACCTGTCACAGCAGCACCAATCTTGTCAGCCAGTCCTCCTAAACGCTTTAGCAATAAAATACTGCTAGAAAAGTGCTTGCAACTGTCTTTATAGTAGGCAGTTACATCATATTTCCCACCAAATTGGCGTAAGGTAATGAGAAAACTTGCTGGTTCAGCCTGTAAATGTAAAAACCCAGGGTATGAATCGCTCAAAACTCATTCTACATAGGCAGTGCAGCACCTGGCTGCTACAACTTTTATAGCTTTAAAGGGGTGGAGCTAAAGGTTTAAAGAGCAGTAAGAGATGCAAATTGTTGAACAGAATCACAGTGGGCAGTAGTCTCCTCAGACTTTAACTCATTCATGGAAGTAAACAGTAGTAGTAGCAGCAGTAGTAAATTAGTGGCAAGCAGCGCTGCCTGAAGAGCAAGGCCTCTCATTTTGTGACCTGGTCACTTTCACTTCAAGTCATTTCACAAATGCCTTATGCAGAAAAACACAAATTGCACATCTAGCATGGGACTATGGTACCTTACAAGAACAACAAGAAAAAGGATGGTATAGCCTCGCCCTTTTCTATAAACTGTAGGGTATACTACAGAAGTTCGTCTGAGGATAGGTGTTGCGTGGTAACACAGGGTATTACTCTGACAATGGTGATGTTACTAGATGAACCCATTAGCCCAATGCACAGCTTAAAGTGCACTCCGTGTCTTCAGTCTGCTTTTTTAACTTTACAGAATTAACTTCCCGCACATCTACTTCTGTTACTTTATATATAACGTATACATCTTGCTTTTACATTTACTATTTATGACACCATGTTTTAAAAGTCCTAACCAACAAGTAGCAATAGGAGCACACACTTGTTTTATCACCCTGCTGGTTTTACTCGGTATACAGTTTTACAGTCTTGTGTGTGTAAACACACTAAAATATAACTGGACGAACAGCAGCCCAGTCACATATACAAAGAGCAGTTGTTAAACTGTGACATTTCAAAAGGTCTAGAACAAAGTTCAAGTCCTACGAGGTGCTTCAGTTAACAAACACATTTGAAGTTACATGACATTCAAAACACGGTCACACCATGAATGCAGTGCAAATCATTAACAAAGGGTATCATGTCATCACATACAGATATTCAAAATCTACATTAAACCTTCTAAATTGCATCAATTTCACTGCTCTGGAAGTGTTCCTTTGAAGAAGCTGCACAGTAACATAACAGGGCAGGAATGGGCCACCTATAGATCTTGACCTCCCATCTGTACAATGAGGACCACTATTTTAAATAATGTGGAACAAATAACACTAACAACATAAATGTTAAGAATGAACATTTTAAGACCTAAATTGCAGAATGCTCCACATAACGTGATATACTTGAAAAGTATACAGCTCTACATTATGCGCTTTACTGTCAGTATTTATTTTCCCATGAATAAACATATTGTCTCCTACCAGGTGGTGTAAACCTTGGCTTCAGATGATTATCACTGTTGAGGTGGCAACCTGGTGCCATTTGTGGAAAATGAGAAAAGGGGGTTCTGGATGCATGGATAGAAACACATTGTCTATCTCAGACCACTGCGATCCAGTGGACGGTCACCCTTCAGGTTATTAGCTGCCTGCAAGCCTCACAGCAGCTCGGTGGATTAGACAAATGCATCACGGTTGTAGATCTTGCAGACAGAGTATGGCTTTTTTTTAAATATTTCTCAGAAACCAAACTCAAGAATCAGGGACAAAGTTCCAAAATTGGGGACGATGTTTAAATATTATTCTAACTCACTTAGAAAGTTAATTTATTTCAGTCTGTCTCTAGAAAATAAGTGTAAAACTCTAATGTAATGTGTAATGCCGACTGGGATAGCTGACAGCTGAGGTGTGGGCAGGCAGGCTGCCAGTACAATACTGAAATTGTCATGATTATCAAGACTCTGCCCTTTCCTTCAAACTAAGAATGTATGTGTGTGTGTGTGTGTTGGGGGAGATTACAGCAACACCCCCTGCGAAGGCACCCCTGCTTGACATCATTAAGTATCCTGCTGTTTTTTATATTTGTTTTACCTTCTACTGCTTACCTAGAGCAAGCTTTAACTGTTTTCATAGTTATTTACTGCATTTTTTATTATCTGCACTTAAAAGTACATTTTAGTCGAAATTAGTCTAATTCAAGTCGAAAAGTGTTTGTTTGCTGTTTAATTTAATTGTTTGGCTGCCCACTAAAGTGTGCTAGCCTGCACTACTGACTTATTGCCTTTTCTGCATTTCTGTGTGTTTCTATTTAAAAACAAATAAACCAAAAAAAATATTCCTTGTTTTCCTGCCTCTCCTAAACTAGTTAGACCAGTTTACAGGCCTTGCTGTATCCTGGGCTGTGTTGTAGTTCCTGTGTTGTCCATTTCCTTACTTGCATAGAAAGAAGTTTCTTAGCTCACAAGTGGGAGTGGGGAGCCTTGAATAGCCTACCTGTCCTTGAGGGAAGTGACCTCAGCACAAGAAGCTGTAGTAATTGGTCATTTTGGACCATTTCTAGCTCTTTTGAAGTTCCCTGGTTAAAATCTGCCTCTGGCATATTTTTGAAGCCATATTGCTCAGACACAGCTCCACGTGGTCCTGTTGAGTCTTCCTGGCTACAGAGAACTGAAAAAAAAGTGACAGCTTTCCTGATTAAGTATCCTGCTGTTTTTTATATTTGTTTTACCTTCTACTGCTTACCTAGAGCAAGCTTTAACTGTTTCATAGTTATTTACTGCATTCTTTATTATCTGCACTTAAAAGTACATTTTAGTCGAAATTAGTCTAATTCAAGTCGAAAAGTGTTTGTTTCCTGTTTAATTTAATTGTTTGGCTGCCCACTAAAGTGTGCTAGCCTGTACTACTGACTTATTGCCTTTTCTGCATTTAGCGTGAAGTTGCCACTAGAGCACCATCGGGCAGCGCCGGTTAAACAAGGTTAAACTATTTCTGGCTCCGTAAAGTGTGCTCTTCATTTTTTCCCTTAGAACTGCTCTACTTGTAATCTAAACAGTCTATTCTCTATCTGTAAAGCTCAACACTTGTTCCTAAAGCATTTTTTAGTCAGGTAAAGCACTTCTATATTATACAAAGTACTTCACTAGCTTAAAACCCCCTTGAGTACCCACTTCCCTATAGGTCCTTTCTGACTCAGTTACACAGCAAACCTTTTTCGTTTCTTCTAGCATGTCAAATGGTCAGTTGCTAGCGTCCTCTCCTGCTCAGCTGGTGAATCTGGCAATATCGAGGCAATGTTACAATTGCCTCATGTACACAGACAACCCTCTCCTCCTCCCACAAAACACAAATACATGCGAGAGATGCAACTATATAGCCAAACTGGAGGCTGAGCTCTCTCAACTCAGGACTGGCAAAACCAGACAGGAGGAGAAGGTAACCACACACACCATAAACCCAGTCTCACATAGAACTATCACAACTACAAATCAAACACGTAAACACACAAAGACATACTCGGAGGCACTGATCAAAAATCTACCAAAACAGCAGAGGCCTCCAAAGCAGACACCCAAACAACTGCCACCTCATGACATAACACAAGCAACACATAGATCACAAAGTCAGTATGCAAATCAGTCACAGCCCTTAAGGCCAAACACAATGCCAGACACACTTGTCATAGGTGACTCCATAGTCAGACACACTGACGTCCCACTCACCAGACTGAACAAGGAGAAGGTCACAGTAAGCTGCCTGTCAGGCGCTAGAATCCGCCACATAACACAAGCACTCAGGTCACTCCACAGCAAGTACAAGTATGACTCAGTCATTGTCCATGCCGGTGTGAATGACCTGAGACATACCTCCCTGTACTACATGAAAAGAGACATAAAGGAGCTCTCAGATTATGTAGCCCAGGCTGGTATGACCCTGACCCTGAGCAGTATCCTACCTTCACCAAGAATGATGCCACAATACAGAGACAAAATGATCAGTTTTAATAATTGGCTTAATTTCTGGTGTCATTCTAAGGGGATCCAATGTCTGTCTGCCTGGAATGACATGCTTGGCAAGCCACGCTGCTTCGCAAGGGACGGCTTGCACCTGTCACCCCTGGGTTTCCGGATATTGGCAAAGGCTCTTGCCACCCCCATAGTGCCTTTTTTAGACAAGGCTCAAATTCTAAACCCACCGCCCTAGAAAACAATAATGGAAAAAAACTAAGGGTAATGCTGCTCAATGCCAGAAGTCTAAATCTCAAGATGCACGCCCTCGAAGCCCTCCTCAGTATGGAGAACATCGATGTCTGTGCTGTGACTGAAACCTGGTTCAAGCTCCTGAGAGCACCCCGGCACTATCAGGTTTTACCTCATATCATGCGTTCCGGCCCCAAAACCCGGACCGTACCACAAAAGGAGGGGGTGTGTCCATATTCATCAAGGATACCCACACCTCCAGGCTGGTGGCAACTCACAAAGCATCAGAGACCATTCAGGTGCAATTAACCATAGGCAAAACTGCTCTACAGTTTGTAGCATGTTACAGGCCACCCTCTCAAACTCAGGAACCCCACACAGCCTTCCTGAAGACACTGGAGAGTATAAATGTCTCTCCAAACACCATCATATTGGGTGACTTCAACTACCCAAACATAGACTGGGAACATTACTCAAGCCCCAATACCCTAGCCCAAAGGTTCCTGGAGTTCATAAACTCAAATGCTATGGAACAACTTGTCACCATTCCCACAAGAGGTGAAAATATACTAGACCTGATCATCACAAACATGGGGACAAAATGCTCCACACCGGAAGTATATCCCTCATTGGTGAGATCAGACCATAAACTAATCTCACTGGAGATCCACATGCCGCCCCCACCCCCAACAAAAAAGACCACAGTGAAGAACTTCTCAAAAGCCAACTTCACACTTCTTAAGACTGCTGTGGTATCCTTCAAGGCCCCTGAGCCATTGGAAACCACAACCCACGCTGCTGAATCCCTTACAAATGCTTTCTACGAGCACCTCCAGGATTGCATGGATCAAGCAATCCCAAATAAAATCAAGACCCTTTCCACCAAAGGCAAGCACCCGATCTTACAACAAGAGGAGAAAGCTACTACAAGATAGAGCAAAATCCCTAAAAGGGAAGACATCTCTGATCAATACTAGTAAAAAACTACGATCACTCATAAAATCATCCAAGGCCAACTTTGAGAGAAAATTCGCCAAGGACTCAAAAGACAATCATAAGGCCTTCTTTAGCTATATTAGAAATCTGGGTGGGAACTCCCAGATATGCTCAGAATTAGTCCAAAATGATACAAAAATCACTGAACCCACAGACATTGCAAACATACTGGCAGACAGGTTCAGTGAAAATTTCTCCCCTCCCTCCCCCCCCAAAAGGAGAAATATCTATCCCAGCAGAGTGTAGCCTCCCAATCATCTCAAATGCCCAGGTGAGAGCTGCTCTCTCTAAAGCTAAAAACACAGCATCAATGGGACCGGATGGTGTCCCCGGCTGTGTGCTACACGAACTCAATGAGGAACTAAACCCACACATAAGGCTGCTGTTTAATCTTAGCCTTACCACAGGATACGTACCCAAAGAGTGGCATACGGCAACTGTGGTCCCACTCCACAAAGGTGGTGCTTCTACGGACCCTGGTAATTACTGCCCCATAAGCTTAACAAGCCTGGTCTGCAAAGCTATGGAGAGGATCATAATGGAACTCATAAATAAAGACATAGGGGACCTACAGACATTGGATCCTACCCAATTCGGCTTTGTCAAGGGCAGATCATGCCTCTTGAACTTGGTCGACTTTTTTGAAACAGTCACCAAGGCCATTGATGAGGGTAAGGCAGTTCACACAGCCTACCTTGACCTTGCAAAAGCTTTCGACACAATACCCCACTCGGGTATCATAGAAAAGCTCACCAGCTTAAATGTAACCCATATGTCACAAGATGGGTTGCAAACTGGCTCAAGGACAGAACCCACAGGGTTAGAGTTGCTGGTGCCATGTCAGACTCCAAGCCAGTCACAAGCGGTGTCCCACAGGGCTCAGTCCTGGGCCCCCTCTTGTTCGGCATCTACTTTTCAGAAGTGCAGGCAAACATAGGAGGATTGTGTGCTGACAAAGTTTGCAGATGACTGCAAACTGGGCGCCATAGTTGAAAATCCATCAGACACAGATATCCTTCAGAGAGGTCTCATAGAAATGGATAACTGGTGCCAGAGCCATGGCCTTAAGCTAAATGCCAAAAAATGTATAGTCATACCCTTTGGTAAAAACAAGGTAACCCCAAGTTACCACATAGGTGGCAATCCATTAAGCACAGAAGAGGTTATCAGGGACCTGGGGACCCAAGTTGACAGTAACCTTTCTTTTGACACTCACATTGCCAAAGTGCTTAGGAGGACCTTCTACATTGCCCACCTGATTATGAAGGGATTCACATCCAGATCAAGGGAGGTCATTGTCCCCCTGTACTCTTCACTTATCAGACCAATGATTGAGTACAATGCCCCATTCGGAATGTATCTTACCCGACACCTGCAGCAATTGGAAAGACCCCAAAAGTTCCTCACCAAAAGGATAAAGGGGCTCAAAAATATGCCATATGCTGCCCGACTGAAGAAACTCCAGCTCTATTCAGTCGCATACTGTCTGCTCAGAGGTGACCTGTGCCTGACATACAAGGCCATGTCCAACCCGGAATTAATGGACATGCTCCACCTCAAAAAATCCAAATCCACCAGAGCCACAAGAGCAAGAGACTTAAACCTCAACACGGATATAAATAGGATGTTCTGGAGGGACAGATTCATCACCCAGAGACTCACTATGCTGTGGAACGGAATCCCGGTCCATGTGAGACAGAGCACCTCGCTGGCTCTGTTCAAGAGGAATCTTGACCAGTGGATGGGAGATCATAGGTTTACCCGGGGATCATCTCTGTATCACTGCTGGACAGAGGCACGGCAAACTAATGGGTATAGTATTCTTCAACCTAAGGGGTGGTGAAAGCCACACAACTCTGGCTAGGCTTATAAATGCCCTAGGGCAGATAGCCTAGTATGAACCTATGAACCTATGAAAAATCAGGCAAATCCACCTAATAGAATATAAGCAATGCAATGCAGAGCAAACTATGGATATATTCAGGAATTTAAATTTTGCCTGTTGCAGGCAATAAAATTCGCAGTATCTGTATATATGCACACACCAGCATCAGCCACTGAATTACCAAAAGCCCCAGTAGCTATAAACTGACAATTTCACTATGAATGACAACTGAGAGAAAGGTGAGGGGAAAGGATTACAACAGTTGGCACTCTACAGCTTCAGGTACAAAATAAGTTACTATAAGACAAAACTGTTTCCAGATATAGTATTAAAATCCTAGCATAATGTCCCGAGTCACCGTACCTATATTTTCCTGGTAGATTCTGTCATGCCAGTGATATATGAATACATCTCATTACAATGAACAGCCAAGTTAATATTTCACAGTCTTTGTGCTCTGCAATGTTGACTATTGCTTTCTTCAAAAATCAGGGAAGCCAGAAATGCGTGAGCTCCTTGCTCAATTCTGACAGGCTGGTAGCCCTGATGGAGCTGACATCATCGTGTACTCAATGACATCAGCTCAAACAGCATGAAAATTAAAAAACAAAAGAAAAAAAATTGTACATGAAGGATATTAGTTTGCTGCGCCCCTGTGAGGAAGCTGTGGCCCTCCAGGGAGCAGCACACACTTTGGGAACCCCTGACATAGACAGTACACCCTACATGAAACAGCCCACCCCCCATGCATGTGAAGCACACATCTGCTGTGACACACATCATGTGCAGGTTACACAATGGGGTGCAGAACACGATAATCATAACTGGTGTCAGGCAACTGGACACAGGATATTTGTAGATGGGTCATCTCTATCACCACAGCTCATAGACGTGTTAATTCCCAAAACCCTGGTGATGCTTATCAAGGGTAGCAGACCTTTTCACAGATTAGGGATGCATGAGTACACTGAATGCTGCCATTGTCCTTGTTAGCCTGTTATACACATATGAACCTATGGAGCCATGTACTTATAGTGCTGTACCTTGCTGAAGATATATTTCTGCTGTGCTGCATGCCATTCTGTGCTGCTTTATTGCCACTGTGTATCCATAGGTTATCCAAACAGATTCTTTAAACAGAAACATAAACAGCTCCATAACACACCTGTCATTGTGTAACTATACAGCCATTACAACATCATACAACATAAGGTACACAAAAGTATGTGGCGCACTCATGACATATGCCAGCATACAGTATCTGTCAGTAACCACTACAAGTGGCATGGCAAAACAACACTGCATTAAACAAGTACATCTTAACTAATATAGTCACCCTGTGCATCAGACACTTAATTTCATTATCCTGCATTGATGGTGAAGATGACAGGGATGTGGCACAGGTATCATCACTTGCACAGGGTATTGTGTGCAGGTGAGGGAGGCCTAGGCTGACCCAAATGGTTGACAGCATGTGTGTGAGTCAGGAAGGGAAGCAGGTAAGATGGACCATGGAAAGGTGCAATGTGTGTGTCTGTAGGTGACCTGTATTTGAAAGTGGTGTGTGAGTGTGTGTGTGTGTGTGTGTGTGTGTGTGTGTGTGTGTGTGTGTGTGTGTGTGTGTGTGTGTACACAGTCAAGCTCAGTGCTATCCCTACACATGCTTTGAACTGTGCATGGTAGAGCTCACAGTTCACTATCTCCAGCCCCGAACATGGGAACTGGCTCTGCCAGGAGTTGCACTGGCACCTCCATGGCCAAGGTCAAAAGCAGTAGTACCTGATGGTGACTGCTGTCAGCTGGGACCGTGTCCCCACTGGAATGCACAGGACCATAAGCCCATGGTCTTCCATGTTGTGGTCTATACAGCACATTCCCCTCTGTAGCGCTGGATGTACTGCCACTACAGGAGCGTGATTGTGCATGGCCACGTGGAATCTCAGCAGATGGGGTTTCTGACCTATGTCCATGAGTCCGACGCTCAACTGCAACCATGCATTCCAGCACATACAATGTGAGTTCCAAGATAGATACTGTCTCAGCCCACCTTCTGTCCATTGCATTAGTGAACCGATCCAGGGTGTCCCAAATGCGGTGGAGGCAGTCATGGATGTCAGAATGTGTTGCATCCATAATCCTTAGCATATGTCTGGCGTTCTGTTCAGAATGTGCCTGTGCCTCCATGATGGCTCGAAACATGCTCTGAGTGACCCATGATATGACACCTGCAACAGGTGGTGGACAGACAGCAGGCCTCCTACAAGCACCCCTGTCAATCTGCTTGTGTGGGACCTCACCAGCTCTCTGGCTATGGCCAGTGTCTACACTCATTGGAGCCATAGTTGCCACACATTCCTGATCAATGTCTCCACCCTCTGACTATCCAATATCTGTGGCCTCTGGGGACTGGGTATGTGTGAGCATACTGACTGGGTGGGGTGACAATGAGGGCAGAAGAGGGATGTCAACCTCTGGGACAGATTCAGCCCCCAAAACCCCCACTTGTGCCACACTGTGGCCACCATCATCATCAGAATCTGAGGAGGCATTAACATCAGGTTGTGTAGGGGAGAGACACCAACCCCCTGGTCACCTGTGAAAAGAAAGGAAAAGCAGTACATTAATACCTGCACTATTATGCTCTGCAGTACTATGTTGTGATATATGTAAGGCTCTATACACTATCATCACTGTGACAGACCTGTTGAAAACACAACCTCATATAGTAGGACAGGAGGACAGTACACTTCCTGCTAACAGCTGTAGTTACTTGAAAATAACATCTCATTACACTGCAATCTCATCAGCAACAGTGAGGTACACTGTTGACATTTATGTAGACTCTGCACAGCTGACACATATGACACTCTGTAGTGTCCTGACAATACAGTCACATCTATCAGTGTGGTCACACCTACAAGGCATAGGTATGAGTCTAACACGTGTACAGTCATTACATATGTGTGCAGTTGGCAATCATGCTGATAATACAGCAATGTAGGCAGCAGTTCTAGGATGACAATCTAGGGATTACACTGTTTTAAACCTACATTAATAACAAAACAGTGTCATGCTTACCAGGAGGTGGACCACAGACTTGGCCAACACCTGATGGACCTGTGAAAAGTTGAGGGAGAGGTAATGTCAGTACCACCACATGTTCCACCACCACAAGGTAATATGTCCATATATCTCACATTTACAGTAGCTACTGTGTAATTGTTATATTGGTCAAAATCTGAGCATGACATTCAAACTGCAATGAAACCCTCCCGCCCCCAAAAGCAGACAAACTTGACACTCACGTAAGGCTATGTATGCCCTGACACACTGAATGCTACAGTATTGCAATGTTGATCAAACTAAGCTTACATGCACACTCCTGTGCCATGGACACCGTGGCACCCACATCCATGATGTAGGGTATGATGGATGTCTGGTAGCTGTTGTGTGTGGCTAGATTTGCCAGGAATTCCTCAAAGGCTGAGAGTGGTTGTTCCACTGCAGGCCCTCCACCAATGGTGCCATGATCCCTGGCTACATCTGCTGTTCTTCTGCATGCAGCACTGATCATGTCCATTATGCAGTGTCATACCTGCTCATATGTCCTGCTCTGATGACCAGTGGCATTGACATCATGGACAAGGTCAGCCCACAATGCCTCCCTCTGTTCCCTGTTGTGCTTTCTCCTGGACAATAGGAGTTCATGGTGTTGACGGACCCTATACAGTATTAACTCATTGTCTGCATCCATGTAGGCTGCATGGTGTCTTGCATACATGTTCCCTGAAAGACAACATGGGAACACAGGTCAGGATCACATACATGGAAGTAAACTATGTAGAGATACAACATGGACAGAATGGCTGGCAATATCCACTGCTTGATTACACATGTCATATTCCACAGTGTGCAAACATACTAAGCATGAGGATACAACTAGGATACTAGCAATAGTCAGGTATTACTGTGTGCCATGACAGATACTGCTGTATGTTCATACAGCCGACACTGGAGTCTACTGTAGTGTGTCCCCCTGATCAGCCCCGCTGATAATATATCAAATAAATAACAGTGTGCTATTACAGCCACTGCAAAAGGAGAGTTCCATCAGTTCAGTGTGCCACATTGACAATATACATTCCATCCTTGAAGTCTTGCACATCCTATGTATGTGTAACAAATCTGGAGATCATTGACATGTCATCATCGCAGTTCTAAGAAAGGCTTAATGCTGTAATCCCTATTCCTCTTAAGTATAGTCAGACATTTGCATCCTGATGTAAACAAGATGGTTACATACCTGATGAAGTGCAGTACTCCTCTGCTGATATGTGCTGATAGTTGATACTTTGCATATGCATGGCCTGTGTGAGGAAATGGTCTCCATAGCCAGCTGCTTTCCTTTTTAACATGCTTCCCATCAGCAGGTGATTGCCTCTTAACCAGTCTGTGGTTCTAAAATGCTAATTGCAGCCAACACAGCTGATTTGCACTATCATCAGCCAGTCACATGCAACCACAGTACAATATATAAGGCCTTCATGTAGATTAGGGGTCCTTTCTGATATATTGTGCTGGACATTACTAGGATGAGGAGACTACTTCATCACAGAGGGTAGGCCTGTAGCAGCAACTTTTACATAGAGATGGGTGTACTACAGGCTGCAGCAGCTGCTGCAGGAAATAGGCATAGGCAGAGAGTGTGAACACTTTGAAGGACAACAAGCTGTAGGAGTAACTGTGGGAGCTTTGTTGTAGAGGCAGAGCCAGAGTGAGGGTACCATTTCTAGTCCAGTTAAAGCATGTGTTTAAGGTATGTTAGGCAATTATATCACTAACTGAGTACTTGACCACATGTCTGTTGTATCCTTGAGCAACATGTGGGATAAATATAACAATATGTCCACCACTGGGCAACTGTCAGGCCATGTGTTACAGTCTGGTAGCAATTTGGAGCATGTATGAGGGCAGTTCTTGTTACAGGCAGGTACTTCAAATGTCTACATTGGTTGTGCAGCTGTGCTAACTGGCACTGTGTGCTTGAAAGGATTGTGTGGTACACTCTGATATTAGTGGCTCTCATTTGCAGTACCTGAGATGAATTTCTCTGTGAATGCATATTAATGCATGACATGACACCTTATGCACTTATACTCTTGCTATAGGGGTATGTGAAGTATGTTTCTATCTGCAGGCCTGTGACTTCCATCAGTGAAAAGCAGACATTTCATTTGATATGCATTGTGTGGATAAAGAGTGCATGATTCAATGATTAATTTCTGGCTTCACAATACTGTAATTCCACTGCTACACACCACTGGATTTCAATCCAGGACTGTGTGTAGCAAAATGTACTGTTTGCAAGGCATTTAACAGACTGAGCTACTGAGTCACTGCTACAGCCGGTGTATTTGCAAGATATATGTGCACACATACAGGCTGTGACAAACATTGTCTACATCCATCAGTATGTGCATGGCTTTATATGGACTTATTTCTGCACCAGGGTCCCAGATGAACATGCATTTTGTCATTAATGTCTTAGCAGTTATCTTTCTACATGTTGCTGGCAAAAGGGCACATTTACCCACTATCACAGGCCTCACTTGCATCTATTATTATGTCTTTGGCTTTCTAGTGGTGTACTATTGCACCAGAGTCCAAGGTACACTCTCATTTTTTCCATTACTTTTTAATTAAGTTTGTGCAGCACAGTGAGATGTACAGCTCCTCTGAAATGCATTTAATGACTGTAACTGACAATTACTATGTTTTTTAAACCACCTGCTTTAAATAAGAGTTGTGTGGTGTGGCAGGTTAATGCAGTGGTCTGCAGGTGCGATGGTCTTGGGCACCAGACAGGTGTTTATTTTGTAAGTGTGTATTACAATTTTAAAAACACATATAGTCACTATAGCTCCATTTAGCTGAGCTGAGGGAAGCTGCACAATGCAGCACTTTGTGCAGAGTCACACTAAGAAACTATAAAGAAAAGTAAAATGGGGAGATAGGAAAGTGGTGAAATGGGGTGCAAGCAGGGGGAAAACATAGTGAAAGGCATGTAGGGATGTGTAAGAAGGGTGTAGGAAAGAACTATAGCTATCCACTTCTTGTACAGCAACAACTGTGCTTTTTGACTGAATTTGTACATGATTTTGAACTCTCACCCCCAGAGAGAGGGGTGAGGACAACATAACTGCATTGTCAAGCCAATTTAACAAAATTATGTGTGTCCAGTGACATGTGCGAAATGGACAGCTATGTATAGGATATATATATATTTTTTTATTTGGGACAGGTGCCTATATTTTTTTGTTTAAGGGGAGAGTCAAATGTTGGAGAGTCGGGGAAGGTAATTTGGGTATATGAGGATGTATTTGCAGACAAGACAGCAGACAAGGGTGGTATGTGACACATGGGGGGTGAACACCTTGGATAGGGAGGGCGTTGTGGAATTTTGGTCTCATGTGCCTCCAGACAAGGAAGTAGTGTGACTCTCATCCCCACCCATGGGACTGTCAGCACTGCACCATCACTGTCCCGGGGATGGTAGTGGTGGAGGCTGGCCACCGGGCAGAGGCTGCCCCACCAGGTTGACCAGCTTGCCCTCGATCCTGGGTGGTCAAAACCATGGTAGACAATCCTGCTCATGACAACCAGCAGCTCAGCCCAGGTGAAAATTCCCCCTCCACCACCGCTCCCAGAGGGGTCCCGTACCCATCCCATGGGGTGATACTACCAAATGCTGCAGGTAGTGCAGGTGCAGCAGAGTGGGTACTGCTGGTCTGGGTCCTAAACATGCTGGGACCTGGTGCTACGGCCAGAGGAGGCAAGGTAGTCAGATCAGCCTGAACCGGCCTACCTTGACATGATGTGGTAAATGAGGTATAGCAATAAGTTAAGGTTATTATAACCAACCA
>NC_056744.1:1616816421-1616849189 GCF_019279795.1 Protopterus annectens | reverse complement strand
TTCTTGCAATTCAGTGTGTGTTAACGTTTAAGTTGAAAGTGTTGCCCTGTTAATGGAAAAGTACCATGAGGTTAATGTCCTTACAGTAGGTTATCCATCTACTATGCCTCCTACAGACAGGCAGCATATGCACTCAAGCAAATGTCACACATTACCATGTATGCAAGGCACAGATCAACTCTGAGTAGTCTATATGCCACAGGTGATAATGACACTCATTGCAGACGATCCCATTGAGCACATACTGAAGACATGAAGTGTCCTTGTGAGTGACCATACTGTTGTGTGCAATTGCCAGTACTGATTGGAAATGCACATCAACCAATGGCCATTGCACTCAGGTATTGGCATGCTGAGGGAAGAGTACTTGGAGGTTATGAGTATGTCACTTATACTGTGGCCTCAGCAATGCCATATGATTTCTGCCACACCACTGTAGAGACATGGTAATCTGAGGCACATTAAGTGTAAACCTGTGTAGCCAGGTCTGTGTGCCCAGTTCTTTCACCCCTGAGTATGTACATCACATGTTGCGACTGATGTGCTGCTTACTAGGTACATAAGTCTTACTGATGGAAATGATACTGCATATATATTTGTATGGAGTTTAAGGCCATTAGTATCTCAACTGGCATGTGTTCACAATGAATCTATATTAGAATCAGGAAAGCTGACTTTCGTGAATAAAAGTACATCGACACATAAATGTCAATGTACTAAAAGAGCGAAGTACAAAAATAGCGAAATTCAGAATGCTGAAAGTATTTCCTTGGCCAGCAGAGTGATCGTGGGGATGAGGAAATGAATGCTTTTCCCCACTGTAGTGCGGTCTCATAATTGGTATATTTTAGTAGGGGGGTGTGGGGGTTGCAGGAGGTTTGGAAAAATGTTTTACATTAGGTTTATTCAGTTAGGTTTACCTTACCTGTATGGTGCTGTTGCTTCCAGAAATACATTCAGCGTGCTGATTTTCACTTGTTTTGTAGTTCTCTGTTTTTGTACTTTGACATTTATGTGTCAATGTACTTGTATTCTCATATTTACACTTTTGCGATTGTGATATAGACCCATTTGCAATACCCTCTTGCAGGGTAGTGACATACCACAGAGACTCTGTGAGTGCTCACAATTTGCAGGCATCAGCCACGACTGTTAGCCACAGTCATTCAGTAGTCACATGTATTGTGGTTAAATGGATTCCAAGTAGTAGAGGACCCAGGACTGTGCCCTGTTGAACACTGCTACTTATAGATCAGCTATTGGAGATGTATGTCCCTATGTTGAGTATGTGTGCCATCAATGGGCCACTTAGTGACCCCTACAATGACAGCACCATGGATGCCTCAGTGGGTGCTTTGTAAATGTTGCCTGAGCAAGGGAATATAGTCAGATGGCTTTGATCAGTCTAGGAGTTGTATGCCCTGATGCACTCTCACCAATGCCCTTGATGGCTGCCTCAGAAATGTCCACCACATGTAACAGTCATGCTCCCACTGTCACACATCCAAACTGTGTACAGTCAACTGTGTGCAGATCACATATGTGTGTGCTGATCAGCTCCATGATGATTGCCTCTACAGGCATACAGGTATGGATACTTAGACAAAGAGGCATATAGTTATGTTGGTCAGTGAATGCACCACCTCTGTGCAAGGGTGGAATAGTTCATATTGTCCACTCAGCTGGTGTGCAGCCAGTGGTGTCAGTATGATTGCAAGATTTTCACAATACTGTTAGTAATCCTTGTCAGATCACATGTGGGATGAAGCCTGTAATGTTAGCATGTGCAATAGATGCTGTGTATCTTCCACTGAGAGGCCAATTACAAACTGCTATGTAAATATGGAAGTTATGGGACAGGTTGTAAGACTGTCATGTGTCACATGTGATGGGGACAAGGAAGTGTAGTTGACACAGACAGTGTGGGAGTACAGATTAGGTATGAGTACAGGTCCATCATATGCAGCAGCATCATGATGTACGAGGTCACCGACAATCTAGGCCTGTCCTTTGAGGTTTACACATGTAACTACACTGTGCGTTGTGGTTCTGCTTTGTATGGGTTGCTAATTTTGTCACTTACCATGTCTACACATCACAACAACACTATGTGCTTCTTTTATCTGAGGAGGTAGTGCCTCGATGTTAGGGGGGGACGCACCCTCACCCCAACTGTCACACACCACTGTCCACCTGTTATTGTGCAGCCTGCTAATGGTACTTGTTCACCCGTCAGGTTTGCTGAGTCAAGACAAGCCTGTGTCCCTCCTGTCATGTACAGCTGAGCTCATGCAGTTGTAATGCTGTTGACATGATGTATAAATGTAGAGCTCTGCATACTTGCCTGTCATCTCTGAAGGGGGAGGTACAGGTCACACTATGTCAAACATCCTACAGGAGGTAATGCATGGCATTTTTGACATATAGGTCTGTACTGTCTGCAAGGGAGGGTTAGGGCTGATAGTTCTAAGGAGACTGATCTGTGGCCAGATCCCACCAGGGAGGACCTCACATTGGGGGGGGGGCTGTATTTGTCACCCATATTGGTAAACTCATGATGCAATGCATTTGTTCCCCATGTGGGGATGTCACAGCACTACTGCAGGCCATTGTAGGTAAGGACCTGGACCATCCTTTGGGCAAGTGAGTCACAGTGTGTACATATTACACTTCCCTAATGTGTTGGTCTGTGCTCTGTACTGACACCTTGATTGACTCTCATCTTGCAACATGCTGAAAGTAACTGCAATACTTACTTGCACAGAGGACAACTAGCATTTAGTGCCAAATACTGTCCGCAGATCTCTAAGTCATATCACCTGAAATGTCATGAAAGGAGTTAGCATGGATATGAGCACTAACACTGCCATACACCTACTGACACTGGACCACACACTGTTAATTTTGCCCAAGGCTAGATTGTGATGATTGGGGAGAGATAGGCAAAGGCTGCCAGCCTAGTCAAATAGAATTTGATACATAATTCTATAAACTGTATAAATAAATCTAAAATACAAGCTTGTGTTTTTAAATGAAAGGAAACACTGTAAAATATGAACTTCAAGATTGTTGCAACATTGCCATCTGCTGTAAGGAAAAACCAAGCCAAGTATTTTAAATGTGTCTTTTAAAGTTGAAAAGATCTTATGAATCTCTTTAATGTTTTACAAAGTCAGCTCCAGTGTGTCTGAATGAAGGTTTCATGCCCATTGTTTTAAGGTTAAAGTTTATGACCAGAATTTACATGTGGATGGTGCTTTACTGCTCTGGTTTCTGCTAGAGTATACATGTGAAATGTCTTTTATTGTGGTGTAGTAGTTTTGTCTTGTGTTTTAATTATTTATTATTAAATATTTTTTAAACTTTTTACCTATGGCTGGTTTATGTAGAGATAAAGTATGCTTTAGAGTACATTATATATTTAAAGAGTTTATTGTAATAAACCCTTCCAATAAGCCTTGAGACTGATTAGTCATACTACCATTGGATTATAATATTTCACAGTATTAATATGACACCCTTTTAAGGGCCTTTTAGTAGCTAATAATTAGCTGGGTGGTGGCAGGAATTACTACCATATTTTCTGGGTAATGGGGCACAGCTGGAGAACCTGTGCAAGCCTTTTCCCAGGAGGGTCTGTGTGGTTGCTTAACCTATTCTCAAAGTGTGTGTGTGGTGTGTCAGCTACTTGGCAGGGACAGGAAGCACTGGTTGGACAGACAGGGTACTGGAGGATTAGCTTGCCCAGCTAGGCTGAGACCTGGACCCTATAGCTGTGCCAGTGGGGAGTCTTATTGGGGACCTGGTGAGCAAGGGAGCAACCAGCCCCAGACTGACTGTGATCTCTGTGTGCACTTAAGGGAAATTGCACTTTACTGTGTGTATTAGTTATCCTTTCCTCTTCTAGGAGATGACCTTCCTGGTGTTAGTGGTGAGGATTGAGGCTCCTTGATTGCTGGGTCAGGGCACGGCCATCACACAGATTATGCCTTCTGACTGTAACCGATGAAGCCCATTGACTGCTACACTATGCAATGGACATCAGAAATATGTCTCACCCCACCAACCATGGCCTGACAAGGTGTTTGACAAAATTAGGCCAGAAGAACCTGCTAGAAACTGTGTACATTATGTACAGAGTGTTATGTTAGCTGGTGGATAGGCAAGTGTCAGACAGTCATACTCTAGGACAATAACAATGGAGATGTACGCTGCAATGACACCATTCACCAGTGGAGTTCACCATCCTCCATTACTGGCATACCCCTTCTAACTATTCCCTCTCTGTAGTCACAGCCACTGTCAGTGACCTTTGAGTGAGTACATTAGCACATGATTGCATATTAGGAGCTGTCACAGAATCCCACACAGAACCAACAGTTATTCAGGATGGTCTAAGACACAGTCAGTTGTCGTCTGAGCCACTGACAAAAACTAAGTGCCAATGCCTGCACAATACTATCCTGTGGGAAATCATCTAGCCCTACAAAATATTGCAGTGTCCACTCACCACACACAGTTGAGCCATTACACATGCAGTTATGGACACAGAGAGTAATGTAGCCTTGACTTTCACTGGTCAAGTAAGATGTGAGGATGCATTTACTGTTGTACAACCTATACAGACAGGTTTGGAATGTAAATCCCAGACTGTTACTGCTATACTGAATGTGGCAGTCATCACACCTATCACTGTGTGCAATGGCACTCTTGCTATGTCACTACACAGGCATATCGTACAACTGTAGCAGCAACACAGATTCCATGGTACATCAATACAAAGGGTAGATAGCATGTCCTATGGAGTCTGTGTCATGACTGTATAAGTGTAATCTGTTTCCTGAATGCTTTGGAGGGGGTGTGTATAACTCCATACAGGGAGGTGTCAGATCCCACTGTTTACCTCCTGCATACCCATGACAGGTCTAACACATGTCTTGCCTGTTCTACATGTCTACAACATCACTGTGGTATACATAGTACATGTTGGAAAGACAAGTATATAACATAGACCAGTGGTTCCCAAACTTTTTTTGATTCTCGGCTCCCTTGCTGAATCCAGATTTTCCCAAGGCAAACCCCCCCCCCCTGCAGCATGAATATTATACTAGTTAATACCAGTGCGTTTGTTGTACATAAAGCTATACCACTAATTACAAGTTTAAGAGGACACAATATAACCCTGCCTTTACTCTTGGTTGTTCAGAAATATACCTCTAAAACACTTAGTGCAAGAAATCTGGACAAAGCCTAAAATAATGGGGAGACAAACACCCAAAAATAGGGACAGATTTTAAATATTGTTCTTATAAAATTAGGCACTTTTCTAGAATAGCAGGATTTGAGCTAACACACATTTTCTGAATCATATGAATTCTAAAGTTTAAATGTATGCCATTATTTACTGACTTTAGTAATTTGTCAGTAAACCACAACTTTTATGAGGAATGGGCCAATTATATCAGGCGAAAATCTGGATAGTTGAGAAGTATAAACAAGACCCATGTTGAAAAAACAGAAAGCATTTCACTGCTGATAAAACAAATGATTATTCTGTGGAAATAAAGTGCTGCTAGATGTAGATCCCTTAGCAGATAAATGCAGTTTTCAGCTGTTTCCATTAACAGACTTCCTAAAGGCATTTGCTAACTTCTTCCCCACATGAACCATTCAGCAAATTTCAATGCCAGTGACAAAAACTGGTAATATTCATCCCCAAAGCTGATGTGCCTTACTGGTTTACAGAGCCTTGATGCACAGAAATGCAAAGAGCACAACTGAGGGAAAATGGCAAAATCAGAGGAAGACCTGTCACAGCAGCACCAGTCTTGTCAGTCAGTCCTCCAAAACACTTTAGCAATAAAATACTGCTAGAAAAGTGCTTGCAACTGTCTTTATAGTAGGCAGTTACATCACATTTCCCACTAAATTAGTGTAAGGTAATGAGAAAACTTGCTGGTTCAGCCTGTAAATGTAACAACCCAGGGTATGAATCGCTCAAAACCCATTCTACATAGGTAGTGCAGCACCCGACTGCTACAACTTTTATAGCTTTAAAGGGGTGGAGCTAAAGGTTTAAAGAGCAGTAAGAGATGCAAATTGTTGAACAGAATCACAGTGGGCGGTAGTCTCCTCAGACTTTAACTCAGTCATTGAAGTAAACAGTAGTAGTAGCAGCAGTAGTAAATAAGTGACAAGCAGCGCTGCCTGAAGAGCAAGGCCTCTCTTTTTGTGACCTGGTACTTTTCACTTCAAATTATTTCACAAATGCCTTATGCAGAAAAGCTCAAATTGCACATCTAGCATGGGACTATGGTACCTTACAAGAGCAGCAAGAAAAAGGATGGTATAGCCTCGCCCTTTTCTATAAACTGTAGGGTATGCTACAGAAGTTCATCTGAGGATAGGTGTTGCGTGGCAACACAGGGTATTACTCTGACAATGCTGATGTTACTAGATGAACCCATTAGCCCAATGCACAGATTAAAGTGCACTCCGTGTCTTCAGTCTGCTTTTTTAACTTTACAGAATTAGCTTCCCGCACATCTACTTCTGTTACTTTATGCATAACATATACATCTTGCTTTTACATTTACTATTTATGACACCATGTTTTAAAAAACCTAACCAACAAGTAGCAATAGGAACACACACTTGTTTTATCACCCTGCTGGTTTTACTCGGTATACAGATTTACAGTCTTGAGTGTGTAAATACACTAAAATATAACTGGATGAACTGCAGCCCAGTCACATATACAAAAGGCAGTTGTTAGACTGTAACATTTCAAAAAGTCTAGAACAAAGTTCATGTCCTACGAGGTGCTCCAGTTGACAAACACATTTGAAGTTACATGACATTCAAAACACCGTCACACCATGAATGCAATGTAAATCATTAACAAAGGGTAGCATGTTATCACATACAGATATTCAGAATCTACATTAAACCTTCTAAATTGCATCAATTTCACTATTCTGGAAGTGATCCTTAGAAGAAGCTGCACAGTAACATAACAAGGCAGGAATGGGCCACCTATAGATATCGACCTCCCATCTGTACAATGAGGACCACTACTTTAAATAATGTGGAACAAATTTCGCTAATAACTTAAATGTTAAGAATGAACATTTTAAGACCTAAATTGCAGAATGTGCCATGTAACGTGGTATACTTGAAAAGTAAGTATATGTGGCTACCAAGTGTGATACTACAGCAACCCAAACATCATTAACATTGCTCTTCAAATTACCACTTAGCTATTTGCTGCCGGGAAACTATTTTTAGCTACAGCTCTACATTATGCACTTTACTGTCAATATTTATTTTCCCATAAATAAATATATTGTCTCCTACCAGGTGGTGTGAACCTTGGCTCCAGATGATTATCAGTGTTGAGGTGACAACCTGGTGCCATTTGTGGAAAAGGAGAAAAGGGGGTTCTGGATGCATGGATAGAAACACATTGGGGGGATTCAGTAATCCTCCGTGTAAGACTAACTAAGTCTTACTCGGAAACGGCCACTTAAGAGTATGACATCAGCACACCATGCATATGCATGACGGCGCGCTGACTCAACTCTAAGGCTAACACGGACTGTTTTGGAGTGCAGGGGGCGTTTCAGACTGGTGAGCAGTCCAAATATCCACGCCCCTGTAAATGCTAAATCTGCAAATGTAAGCAGATATGAGCGAGTTTGCTCAAATGTGTATACCCCCAACACTACACTCCCCCACATTAAAAACCCCTGTACAAATGAAATAAAATGTAAAACATTTTTTTTTTTTTATTATTCCCGAAATAGCTACCCGTATTTGCGTGTGTCTACATGGGTGTGCCCATTGCTTAGCTACAGTAAGCAGTTTAGACAGCGAAGAGGATAATAAACTTCTAATATGCAAATTAAGCCATATAGCAATAGTGTAGTGGTACAGCCTTCACACAAAGAGGAGGCATTCCAGGTTTGAGTTTCATCATTCCCCTTTCCATTTTCAGTAGGAAATCTGTGCATAGAAATAATTCCTGACATTTACCTTTTAACTTTTATTAAAATGCATTGAAATGGCCTATGTAGTAGTGAACGATATTTTAAATATATATAAGAAGGTGAAGCGGTCATGCATACTAATTAATGTGTAAGCTACCTATCTTAAGCAATGTGAAGCACTGCTAAGCAATATTTACCGGTATTAAGCACATTTAAGAATAATTGCCCATAGCTTACCACTGCTTTAACTAGTGCAATGGCTTTGCACGGAGCTAAGTACAGCGCCACCTAGTACAAATAACTTATGTTTGCGTGGAGCTGTGCACAGCGCCAACTAGCTTAATGTCAGGCAATGATGGGCAACATAAAGCAACGTTGGGTAAAGTAGAGCAAAGTTGGTTAAACATAGTCACACCTCCCAGCCGGTCAGGCCAGTAGTAAAATAAAAAGCAATGACAGGATTTGAACCCGGGATACTGTGCACCATAATCAAAGTACTGAATCACTAAGCCATGACAGCATACCATAAACATGCACAGTTAAACATACATATATACTGATAAATAGAAGTTTAACCATTGCAAAGCAGATTTGCTGTTAGCTGAGAATGTTCCAAAATGGCCAATTACAAATAAGTGCTAGAAATAAGGCATATTTAAGCTCCATAGGTGGGAATACTTGCCATAACTGATTGTAGTTACCATTTGCAGTCAGAATGGCAGGTGCTGGAGAGGGTATTCACTTCCGAGTGCAATGGTGGGGCATCGAGGAGTCAAAATACATGGTTTGGCTCCTTGTCCACCATCATGAGTCAAGACTCCTGCTGGGCCAGTTTCAAGGGATGGAGTACAAAGCGGAGGCTTGGAACCGGTTAGCTCATGATCTCACCAGTGCCACAGGCATCCCTCAGACTGGTGAGCAGGTTCGTCACCACCATGCAGACCTGAAGAGACGGAAGCAAGACCTACTGACCGATGGATACAGGAGGCCCATGACATGCAAGATGCCCCACTACTGAGTAGGTAGCCATGGAATGAAGTATGTAAGAATTGCTATTGTAGTCTATATAATGGATAGGTATGTCTCAATATCCCTTCATCTGCTTCACAGCTGCAGGTGCTCATGCTGCGAATCAGCAAGCCTATGGAGATAGGCTGCTAAGGCTGTGCCACCAGGCAGGTTAGTAATTATTCTGCATATATTGTTATATAAAATAAATGAGAGAGTCCGAAAAAAAAGTGTTGTAGCACAATAATAAAGCCATAAAATGCCCTGAATAATTTCTCTGCATGTACTGTTATCTAAAATAAGTGAGAGAGCCAGAAAAAGAGTGTTGTAACACATTACTAAAGGAAAAATAAGTCCAGAATAATATCTCTGCATGTACTGTTATATAAAATAAGTGAGTGAGCCTGAAAAAGAGTGTTGTCACCTATTAATAAAGGTATAACACATCTTGAATAAGTCTTATGCATGCACTGTAATATCAAATAAATGAGAAGGCCTCTAAAAAAGTGTGTAATGTAATTAATAAAGGTATAATACCTGGAGTGTGTCTGTGTCACTTACTTTGAAATGTTGTTGTACTATTGCATTATATAAATAGTACTGTTGTAAGCACTGTCAACACACAGTTGGGCAGTCACATATAAAGTGGATGAAGCGAGTGCCAGTAGCTGTGAAGAATATATACAGTACTCAACAGTTGTTTAATGGTTGGCATGCATAGTTAAATCTGGCACACGAGTAGCTTGTTAATGTGTTCCCCAGAAATGTAAGTGTGCTGCTAGAAATGTAGGGGGCTGTAGAAATATAACTGAAAATATCATGTGAACACATCCATATATGTAGACATATAAATATAAATAAAATAAATAAATACATAGCAGTAACATCTGCACCTTGGACACTTAGTTTGTCAGATATAGGTCAGGTATATAATGAACTAGCCAAACCCATTACACAACCTAATGAACGTTGCCTAGTGTAAAAAATACATGTAGGGGATATACACCTGTAGTCAACAGGAATGTAGTGTAAACTATAAGTACATATAAGATGTTAATGGAGGTATCTTTTTACACCCTACTGTATGTGCATAAACAATGCAATTCCACACCTCAATGGGTATGTGTAATCTCAAAACATTTTTGGGACATATGTCCTATTGTTCTATAAATATTTGCATGTACTTTGATGCATGTGCCCTGTTCAAATACCACAATCTTGGTGGCCTGTTGCCACCAATCATTCCTGCATGCTGTTGGAATGTCCACTGTTGTTCAATATATGCATGTATTATGCTTGCTGTTCAACTGTTGGAACCCTGTTGTGTTGGGTTAATGGGAATATTACTGCATGTTGTTGCAACTAATTTGGAATGCTGTTGTCTATGTTGTCATTAAATACACCTAAACACAGAACGTATGGGAAGGCCGGTCTCAGCGGACCCACCTCTCCTTCCTCAGCTGGCTATTGCACCTGGCACCAGCAGTTCCGGTGCCTAGCCTGGGCCACCCTCCTCCGCTAGTCCTGTGCCACCTTCGGGTGGAAGCACTGCAGGGGATGGGGCTCACCCCCCCATGCAAGCATGGACAGATAAGGGCCAACTGTCACCCTCCGCAAGGTCTGGGATGTGGTGCGTAAGGAGATTGAGCGTTTAGTCGCTGATCCCTTATGCCAGCTCAAGGCAAAAGTGGTGCAACTCATGGGTGAGCCTGCCCCTCCTATGCAGCCCCCACCACAGCCACCCTCCGGGCTGTGAAGGTGCAGTGGTGACTGCCCATGGGTGGGGGATCTCAGTTCTACTGTTACCATCTGTGGGCTCATGGGCTTGCGATTTCCAAACATCCTTCCCCATCAGTTGTGTTCACCCACCCTATGTGTCATATTCCGCCCCGTATGCATCTTGTTTCTCTTGTCTGCTTACCTCCCCAACCTACCTCCCACAATATACCTAATTCCCCTACCTCACATTCCACTCTCACCTGAAAAAAAAATGGGCAATCTGCTCTCGCAAAAAAAAACACGCCCCATACATAGCTGGGTGGCCACTAGACAGGTAAACTGATAATTATAACTGACAGTACAACATACTTTGTTGTCCTCTCCCCTCTCTCAGGGGTGGAAGGTATTAACTTTCACTTCAAATTTCTAACATATGCACAGCTGTTGCTGGTAAAAAAGTGGACAGCTATGGACCTTCCCTACACCCGCCCTGCACATCCAGAGCTGGTTTCCCTACTGTCTTTCCCTCTTTGTACCCCCTTTTTCACCACTTTCCTATCTCCCCATTTTCTTTTCTTTCAAAGAAATTAGCGTGGGGGTTAGTGGGAGTAAGCACTTGTAAGCAGTAGTTAGTGGGGGTGCGCGAGTGTGCGCCTAGCTAAACATCATGCAAAGTCACGCAAACCCTCTTACAACTCCTTAAAAGTGCCTTAGCCACTCTGCATGGCAGGGCCCTTGTTCTGCTGAGCAGAAAATTAAACACCTCTGTCAGTCTCGAACCCTGGACACACTACACTGCATGAAGTACCAGTAAGCCACAGTAGACATACAACAAGTTGGTGCTGTAATAAATATATCATGTATTAGAATGAGTGAATGTAAAGGGAAAAGAGGAATACCAAAACACAAATCTTGTTCTGTAGATCTTTATCAGCAGTTGTTGTGGAATTGCATGACATGACTGTGAAAAGAGAGCCAGCCATTGTAGCAGGAAATAATGTTACAGTAGCACTTTACAAACCCCACACAGTATCAGAGCAGGATAAACACTGGCATATTTGAATAGGGCAGAGGCCATACTTCCCAACTCAGACTGCTTTTTAGGGATGTCCATAATTCGTAAACAAATGTTAGCTGTGTCCCTCTGAATCCCTCTGAAAAGTACAGACGTTAGGCAGGAAAGTGGGGAATTACACTTAATGAATAATGTCAATAAGTAACAGTATACACTGCTTGCACGTCAGAAAAGGTGGATTAATACATATGCTCTGATTCTCTTACAGTCTCAGCTTAATGTCTGTAATATATTACAGGTGTACCTCACTTATATGTACCATTCCCTGAGGTAGTTCAAATATACACCTGAGTGTATCAGAGGCATGGCAGAGGCAGAAAGACACAGGCATATAATCATCTCTGCTGTTACACACTCTGCAAATAGCTTTGGAAGGAGTTCCACAAGCATACCCCTATGTAGTACAACACAGAAATATCAAAGGATGTAGCCATGTACTGGTAGCAACCAACTGTGACAATGCCATTGCTGCAGTGCTGAAAAGACCGGTGTGGTGCACAGACAAAGAATAATAGGCTAACCTCTGGCTACCATCTGGATATGTCCACAGGTGGAAGCTATGCAGACAGACTACTTGCCTTGATAGACTAACAGGTACACAGCAACCCTGTATGTTCAGCAAGATAAACATTGCACAATAATAAATAATGCTCTCTGTACTTCTGCACCCCTGCCCAAAAGTACAATATAGCTGTCTATTCAGGCTCTACCAAGGATGCAAGTAGGCATACTCAGTACTGAACCTGTACAGTTGTCTTGAGCAGCCTGTGCTACTGTCAACACAAAAAAAAACACAAACTGTTCAGAAGTGAGTAAATTAATATTTACATTATAGTAGTTCACAAATAAGTCATGTGGCATTAAAATATATTGCAATAACTACTTTTGTATGGCAGTTAATTGTCTAATTAGAAAAGAAAGTACATACTCCCATGTATCTTGTGTTAGCATTTGGACGGGTGAGTAAAATACTACACTGACAAGAGTCTATTGGAAGCAGCAACATTCAGTATTGAGGACAACATGCAAATCACTGGCTATAACCCTAGCTTCAGATATAAGAAGTATACCAACCTTCTGACTGACACAACGGTGTCCACAGCAAACAAGCATGGGCCCCACCTTGGAAAGCTGAAAGGGCTATGCCTACCTAACTTAGCATTTTATAGCACTGGGCTGCTATGCCAGTGAGTACTGCAATTACCACACAACAGGCTGCATGCAATTACAAAATGGTGGGCACCAATTTGTGTAGAGGCCATCACATGCACATGTGCAGATACCTAGAAAAGCAGGCTGTACTTGCTGTCCACACATGCAATAATATCATTGCAGCAACAGATAGAGAGAGCGAGAGCGATAGAGAGACAGAGACACAGACAAAGACAAAGAGACAGAAACAGACAGGCACAGAAAAAGAAAGAGCAACATCAACAAACAGAGAACCTCCCCCCCAAAAAAAAAATAAAAAAATTACTTTAAAAACAGACGGAACAGCGAAATACAAAGGAACGGTATGTAACACATATGTATTTGCTGGCATGTAGTAGATGTTTTTGAAGAGTAAACTACATACTCTGAATCATCCATATGTGGCAGCAGTACGTATCTATATGTATCTGTACATGTGCATAGGACAAGGGACATACTGCAACTGTTTGTGAAGGGTGTGTGTGTGTGTGTATATATATATATATATATATATATATATATATATATATATATATATATATATATTGTTGAAGGTTATGTGCATATTTCTATGTAGGTTGTTTTGTGTGGCAAAAAAAACATGCAGTGCTGGTATATGACATATGGTGGTTAAACGCTATGTGTATGATTTGTCAGTTTTCCAGTGTTGCAGCCAGTGAGGCCTGCCAAAGCTACATGGACGGAGGACACCATAAATGCATTCTGCACAACACTGTGTAATATTATTACATAACTGTATATCTCACAACTGTCACATAATTGATATTCCCACCATGAAAAGTGGACTGTATATGTGCCTATATGTACAGCAATGGATGTTTATATGTATGTGTGTGTATATATTTATATATATATATATATATATATATATATATATATATATATATATATATATAGAGAGAGAGAGAGAGACACACAGGGTCATACGTACTGCGACAGGTGCCTGGTGACCAAGGCATGAACTGAAGCTCAGTGTTGACACTGCAGTACCATCTCTTCTTGCCAAAATACTGTACCCATTAACTACTACATAGGTGGTAGTCTAACTAACACTGAAGGTGTGATAAGGGAACATGGTACACAGGTGGACAGTAGCCTCCCCTTTGATAATCACAGTGCCACACTAGTCATGTAATCTATGTAGTACACGTCATCACAAAAGGTGTGTCATCTAGGGAAATTTAGGTCAAGTGTACCCCTCTACTCATCACACTTAAAATCTATTATAGAGTACAATGCCACATGTGGTATGTACCTCACATGACAACTACAGCAACTGGAAAGGCCACGGACATACCTCATAAAGAGCAATTCCAGCCTCAAACAGATGCCCTATGCAGACCGACTCACAAAACCACAGCTATACTTTGTCGCACACCACCTACCCAGAGGTGACCTCTGCCTAACATACAGAGCTATGTCACACCCATAGCTGTTGGACATCCTCCACGTAAACATATCACAATCCCTCTGAGCTACACGGTCCAGGGCTCTAAACCTTGTCAGCTCACTAAAGAGCACATGCTGGAAGGATAGATTCCTATCTCAGAGACATGCCATACTCTGAAACAAACCACCTATCAATAGGAAACAAAGCTCCTCATTAGCAGTTGTCATACATACTCCTGATGATTGGTTGTGAGATAGGAAATATACACCGGGAATCACCTCTGTGGCTGTGGTTGACAGGGGCAAGTGGAATTAAATTACATTTGTTTCAAAGGCCAGGGTAGCATATGGCTAGGCTGCTCTATGCCCTAGGGCCAATAGTGTATTACCTACTTATGACACGATGCACACACACATATGCACTTAGTGAAATAATTGCTATGTGAGGTTGACTGAGGGTGTTGGTGAATGTGTACAAGGTCTGTAAAGGTGTGATAGCTTAGTGTGAAATTGTTTCTGTCATGGTAGTTTGTGTATTTTATTGCTAGGCAGAAAGAGTGGTATGGCATACAGTGTGACGTAGTCCCACATTGTCAACTGTGGTCTCCCATTGTAGGCTAAAGCAATACATGTATGCTTAGTGAGTGGTACTGCTGGTGAATCCAACTCCCGTATGAACCGTAGTACTACCTGAAGCTGTAGGCCTAAACAGCACAGTATGGTGTATGTTCACATTGCTTGGAAATACTGTTTTGTGTGTTCCCTGTAGTCCTCACAGATTACATACCTCAGGCATGAGGTTTTGTAAGTAGTGACAGACAGTACTGTATGGTACACAGGTAAAGCTCATCTGGGTTGCCATACATTCATGTGTTGTATGTATGTCTGATGTGTGTGTAATTATGCCTGTACCATGCCCTCAATCATATGTGTGTTACAGGGTATACGTGTGTATCTAGCAACATGTATAGTGTAGTACAGCAGTATGCCACCTATATTAACAACTGTGCACATATGTTAGGCAGGGGTTTGGCATCAACGACTAGGGTGGTAGACTGGGAATACTGTACCTGTACTTTACATTCATTGCAATGGATGACATCTTTATTTATGCTTTAGCTTGATATATACCTCCTGTGGCTAGGTGGTGCATTGTGTGACATACATTCTGCCATGTACTGGTGTATAGTCTTACATATTGGCATCTCTTTGCTGCTGTGCAGAACATGGTTTGATATATATAGCGTGCCAGGCACTGTCAGCCAGTTGTGGCCTGAGCACTGATGTGGTATTGAATGTGTGTATCCTCTGACAGGCAATCAGATGCTATATATGGCAGTTAATTGATATCTGTACTTTAGAATGTCAAGTGTGCCACATGACTTGCTCACACATATTGTTTAATTGTCTTCCAGGGTCATGGCCCACAGTTGAAACCCATGTTATACAGCTGCAGAGGAACAGGAAATACACAGCAGCCTGGTGCAGCACTACAGCCTGCTGTTTTCTAGAACCAGCCAGAACCAGCATGAGCGGACTGCATTGTGGCAAGATCTTGTCCGTCGGGTAAATGACATAGGCATGCATAACCAGACATATGAGCAAGTAAGCCATCACTGCAGTGATTTAATTAGACATGTCTGGCAGCATGCATCTGATATCCATAGACAACAGCTTGCTACAGGTGGTGGGGTAGCCATTCATCCCCCCTCACCAAAGTGGAGGAGCTGCTCATAAGCGTGGTGGATCCTGGCCAACAACAGGAACAGCAACATACATGTGTCATCATGGAGGCTGGAGCCACCCAGCATGTTGACATGGAGCATGCAGGTAACATGCCATATCTGTAGACTACTGCTCTCTGTATTGGTAGATTATGCATATGTGAGATGTGTACTGTGTGTTTAGCTGTTGTGCTGCCTAGTGTTGTGCAATACTGATATTTGAAATACAATCTGTACGCCTGTGAAAGTCGACTGTTGTACTACTGTAGTTTAGCAAACTCACAGTAGCAATGCCACAGTTGTGGCCACTGACAAACTGTCTCATATTCTTGTAGGTCCCTCTGGTGTGACAGCAAGGCAGCCGATCCATGCTGGTGAGTGTGTTATAAATTTAATATTGCTAATGATATGTGCATGTCATAGGTGAGGTGTAGGTCATGTACACGTAGCACACTTACGCATAATGCATGCTGTGCATGTTTGCTGTGAGACTATGCATATCCCAGTAATGTCAGTAGCTGCCTCAATCACATGCAGTATACAGAGCATCACACACAACTGTGGCAACACTGTACTGGACATTAGCTAGGCATACTTGATACACATGTACACAACATACACAAGTTTGTCATATGCAGTACACCTTAACATGCTACACATGGCGTATCCAGACACCCGCTGTAAGGTCACACTTCAGTATCCCACATATCATCCACACAGCACACATAATATACCTGAGGGGCAGAGGCCTATCATGGGGCTGTGTGACACTCTTCAACGAATAACACATTCATGTTAGGTAATGCTCCCTATTGGGCACCTTACAAACCCATGTAACAAGTGGCTGTGTAATTGTGAATGTAGTCATGGTACTGCAGTTCAGGTACAGCATGCTAGGTGGTGGTCTGGCACACATTAGTAGCCTTGAGTGACCACATGATGCATGATGATGATGATGGCTCATTGTACTACACCCCATCCAGTTACAGTGACCACAGTAATACACATAGCATTCCTTGCTTTGCACCTCAATGTTGTGTGTGTGCAAACATATGCACCTATACACACAATGCATAGCAATCACCATTTGTACAAAGTGACACATATATGTCTTGCAATGCTATTGAGTGTATAGGTCACATGATACACATTGGGTATGTGTGTTTAATGTTGCAGTTGTGTTGTAGCATGCCATGTCATGGCTGGCACTGGCATGTCCACAATATGTCCTACACTCACCATAACCACTGTGCAATGGCTATGCTGAGCAATGGTATTCCATCAGCTATACATGCACCACTCATCCTGTGTGTATACGTAGCATGCATGTGCTAAACCTGTGTCCACAATTATCTGCTCAAGACACAGTCACTGTAATCACACATGGACATCTATGTGACACAGAGATACACGTCCAGCCATGGTATGTATACCTGTGAGTGATGGTGCACAGGACATTGCAGAGCTTTTAATACTTGCACAGCAATGTTGTGTCCATGTAAACATTGCATTCCAGGGTGAGGCTAATCAGTGAACAACAACACACATACATCAAAGCCATGTATAACGTTATTAGCAAGGACTGTCTACACTCACACTGCATGCTGGTGAGCAACACAGATCCTGCATGCTGACACATGTGATATAACTGTTTTGCTTGTGATACTGAACCCCAACGTCACCCACTACTGAGTATGTTCTGGATTGCTGGCGGTGTGTGTGTGTGTGTGTGTGTGTGTGTGTGTGTGTGTGTGTGTGTGTGTGTGTGTGTGTGTGTGTGTTTGTGTGTGTGTGTCTGTGTTACTGAGGAGTATATTTATGTGCCTGTGTTAATGTGTGCATGTGTTCATGTGTTCCTGTGTTCATGTGTGCATGTGTTCATGTGTGCATGTGTTCATGTGTGCATGTGTGCATGTGTGCCATCATGTACAGGTTGTAAAGTGTGTTCCTGTCTTCCCCTCACAGGTGCTGAGTTTGGGCTGGTTCAGTGCAGCAGGGAAACTGATGTCACTCAGCAAAATAGTGACAATGATGATAGGTGTGTTGAGGCACAGGCATGTTTGCCAGGGTCTGTCGTTGGGCCACCAATCAAGAGTACACAGGTGTCCACCCCATCCATGCACACAGTCATAGTGCCAATACATCCATCACCAATGGCCTTAGCTGAGGGACAGCATGCAGTCGGCATTGTCCAGGACAGTGTAGTATCTATGGCACATGCATCCCCACACAGCAGCCATACCCAGATGTCGGGAAGGGTACCACATAGGCAGATGTCCAGGGGTTCTCGTTGGAGCACTGTTGCTCATCATGCACCTGGCAGATGTGCCACAGCTCTTACAACATCATGCATGTTCCAGGCTGTCATGGAGGCACAGCCACATATGGAAAGGTACACCAGACAGGGACTATGGCCACAGAGGGCACATAACATTGCTGTACTTGACAGAATCCATGACCTAGCAAGTGCCATCCGTAATTACACCGAGTTCACTGATAGATGTTGGGGTGAGACATTAGATGTCCTCCGCAAAGTCATGTCCATGATTCAGGACAGTGCGTTACGGATGAGTCGACGATGTGGACGTATGCCAGCAACATCAACAGCTGGCAGTCACCACGGGCATCCATCAAGTCACAGCCACTCCCATAGTGCCAGTACCAGCCCCAGCAATGTTGGGGATGGGCTGTCTATAGACTGTCCTAGAAGACCACATGCACATGGCTCTGGACAGGCCCAGCAGGGACCTGGGTCCAATGTATATCTGTCCACCTCTGGAGATAGTACCCAGTCTGGCTTAGTACCTGATACTGTCAGTAGCACCCCTGCCAGGCACAGGTACTGTATCCATGCACAGAGACAGTGATCTGTAAAGCCTGGCAGGTACAGTCTGTGGCTGTCCCACAAATACCCGTATATGGCAGCCACATGGTGGAAATGTGTGCATGCAGACAAACACACATAAGCCAGACACCTAGGGCTAACACATACCCACACACATTACATCAACATTGGCCTATAGCAGTGCTCTTGCCCCTCACACACACACACACACACACACACACACACACACACACACACACACACACACACACACACGTCGATTGGATGGCTCACTGTAGGCCTCTGGCAAACCAACAACACACTCTGTGCATATGATGAAACCTGTGCCACCTCCTGTCATCTGTAACATCGATGCAGGAACAGGCTACCATGGTGCTGATGCACAGGGTGTCTATATAGCAGTATAGCAATGTTAGCATACTGTCAGCAGTAGAGTGTAATGATATGCTTGATGGTGTAGCTGAGCAGGCATGATGCATTAAAGCTATGATTGTCATTGTAGTGTTGTTTACACCAGTGTTGGATCCACTTGTGTATTGTCCGGCCACGTGCCACTTGGCTGATGTGTGCACTATTGGCAGCATGTGTTAGAGGGTGAACAGTATGTGTGGGATGTGTGTAGCACAGATTTGCAGGTGTACAGTTGTGAACATGGTGGAGGTGCACTGTCTGCATGTACGTCCATAGTGGGCACATGCCAAGGTGACATGCTCTGTATTACACAGTAACACTCCATAGTTTCTATTGGTGGCCAGTGTGCATTGTACTACGCACATTCTGGAACGTGACTACACATGTGTGTATGACATGGTTTGACACTGTGCTGTGGGTGATACTGTTACTATCTGTCATTGTTTTGCAGTTTGTTAGTATACATCACTTCAACAGCCTGACCATAACCAATCATTACATGATGTCTTGACAACCGACACACAGATGTAGGACACACAGCAACATTTGGATCCTCCAGGTATTATACAATCGCAGTAACCACTGGTATTCACCTGCACCCATTACTGACACCACTCCTGTTTGGCATATAGCCCTCTTAGGTATAAGCAATCACAGTAGGGATATGTCCGTCCATGTCTGGTAATGCATACTGTGGCATATAATGCATTCTCCAGATGACACACACATCCTCCACAAGGGTATAATACAGACAGATGCCTATTGTCAAACACATGCTGTAAAGCTATAAGCAAAATTAAGCATAGTCATCCACCTTTACGGAACATATTATCCCCACAGTAACACAGTACCACATAGGTAGTAGCCACCAACATGATGAACAGTTACCGATGTGTACATGCAACCAAGTGTTATGTCATCTCTCCTTTGTTAATCACATTTCCAAAGGTATTTTGGAATCCATTCGTGGATCACATAAGCTATAAAGGGTCTGCATGCATATCCACATAGGTTGTTCTACACCTGTTATGAATAGTCATCATTGACAGACTTTGCTGCATTTCAACAGGTCTGACATACCTCGGCCAAAGACCATCACTCACACATTCCAATAGGAACTGTGATGACTTTGTGTGACACAGATGACCTAGGCCAGGGATCACTGCAGTGGCTGGGCTTGTCACAAGCATACAGATGTGACCTAAGGTCTGGGAAGCAACAGCACAGTCTGGCAAGGATTGCAGCTGTGTTCTGGAGGAAAGCATGGTTCCCACACATGCAATAATTGAGGTAACATGTATGTATATGTATTTGCCACACAGCTAGCTCACATGTGCAATGTATACTGATTGTCACACAGTGGTAAAAGCAAAACCCACAACACATTTACCAACAGTGTCACACACATACAGCACAAACACTCACCAAGTGGAAGATTCAAACCCCTATTTAACTACTTCATGATACTAGAAGAGTACACATTAACACAACCCGTTACGCACATTACTGGTAGTTCTCTTATCCACAGGTATATTTGTAGGATGGTAACATCATCAGTCCTGACAAAGGTTAGTTTACCACATTTCAGGTCTCTTACTACTCTCCTAAAATGCTGCTCCTTCACAAGGAGAACACACACAAACCCAGTTATCCAGTGCAGGGTTCAAGCCCCAACCTAAGTACTTCATGACATTACAGGAATACGCATTAACACAATGTGCTATGCACATTACTGTGAGTTCACCTTTCCACAGTATATTTGCAGGATGGTGACATCATCAGACTTGACAAAGATGTGTATACCACTTTTAAGGTGTTTCACTACTCTCCAAAAAGGTTGCTTCTCCGAAGGAGATGACACACAAACACACCCACACTTGGTAAGTGCCGGATTCAAACCCTTACCTAACTACTTTATGTTATTACAGGAGTACGCATTAACACAACACACTATGCACATTATTAGGAGTTTGCTTTTACACAGATATATTTGTAGGATGGTGACATCATCAGACCTGACAAAGGTTAGTTTACCACATTTCAGGTCTCTTACTACTCTCCTAAAATGTTGATCCTTCCCAAGGAGAACACACACAAAAAGTTATCCATTGCAGGATTCAAACCCCTACTTAACTACTTCATGATACTAGAGGAGTATGCATTAACACAACATAATATGCATATTTCTGGAAGCTTTCTTTCCATAGGTATATTTGTAGAATGGTGACATCATCAGACCTGACAAAGGTTAGTTTACCACATTTCAGGTCTCTTACTACTCTCCTAAAATGTGGATCCTTCCCAAGGCGAATACACACAAACACATAGTTGTCCAGTGCAGGATTCAAACCCCTACCTAACTAACTACTTCATGATACTAGATGAGTATGCATTAACATGACACGCGATGCACATTATGGGTAGTTCTCGTTTCCACAGTTATATTTGTAGGATGGTGACATCATCAGACCTTACAAAGGTTAGTTTACCACATTTCAGGTCTCTTACTACTTTTCTAAAATGTTGATCCTTCCCAAGGAAAACACACACTTGTTCAGTACAGGATTCAAACCCCTATCAAACTCCTTCATGATACTAAAGGAGTACACATTAACACGACATGCTATGCACATTACTGGGCATCTTTTTTCCACAGGTGTATTTGCAGGATGGTGACATCATCAGACTTGACAAAGATGTGTATACCACTTTTAAGGTGTTTTACTACTCTCCAAAAAGGTTGCTTTTCCCAAGAAAACCACACACAGACGCACACACTTGGCAGGTGTTGGATTCAAACCCCTACCTAGCTACTGCATTTTACTACAGGAGTATGCATTAACACAACACACTATACACATTACTGTGTGCTCATCTTTCCACAGGTGTATATCTAGGATGGTGACATCCTCAGACTAGACAAAGTGGGTTACAGTAGGTGACATTAGGTGGGCTACATAGAAGGAATGTCTAAACACTTTGGTCATGTGATAATCAAAGGAGAGTTTACCATCTACCTGTGTCTCCAGGGCCATAATGACATTCTCCGTACATACTGCATTACCACCTATGTGGTAATATGTGTGCACTTTGTTTTATCCGAAAGGGATGGCTATGCATTCTTTGGCAGTCTGCTTGAAGGCATTGTTTTGACACCAGGTATCTGTCTGTGTACATCCCTTCTGGAGGATGCCTGTGCCAACCCAAGAGCCAAATATGGACCACAGTTAGCAATCATCTGGAAAACTCTTCAGCCATACTCCTCCCATGCTTGCCTGTACCTCTGAGCAGTATCTAATGAATAGGTGGTGTCCCAGGACCAACACCTGTGTGATGCCATTTGTGACTGGTTTAGAGACGGACATGGCACCTGCAACTCTGAACGTGTGTCTTTGATCTTTGAGCCACTTGCCCACACATCCTGTGACATAGCTGTTACTGTTCAAGCTGGTAAGCTCATCCATGATGATAGAGTGGGGAATGGTGTAGAAAGTCCTTAGTGAGGTCAAGGTGGGCTGTGTGAAATATATTCACATCCATCTATGTCCTTGCTAACTGTTTCAAATAAGTCAACTAGGTTTAGGAGGCAGGCTCGGACTTTAACAAGGAAAAGTTGAGTAGAGTCCAGTGTCTTGAGGTCCACAATGTCTCTTGTCTCTGTTTATGGATTCCCTGATTATTTGCTCCATAGCTTTGCAGACCAGGCTGAGTAGACATATCTGGCAATACTTTGTTGTGGCACACCCTTTGTGGAGCTGGATGACTGTTGGTGTATGCCATTCTTTGGGTACATAGCCTGTGCTATGATAGAGTCTGGACAGTGAATGTAGGTGAGGGTGTGGTTCCTTTTGGCCATGGAGTGAGATGCAGCTTGGGACACCATCCAGTACCCTTGATGCTGTGTTCTTAGCTTTGGAGAGAGCTGTCTTTACCTACATGTCCATGAAGTATAGGGCTCTGCATTCTTCAGGGATGGACACAGTCCCTATTGGGTGTGATGGTTGGGAGATTGCACTGAAACTGTCCCCCAGGATGTGGGCAATGTAAGTTGATTCAGTTTATTTCTTGACATTTGTCAGTAGCTGACAGCATATTTGGAGGTTGCCACCTACATATTTGGTATAGCTAATGAATGCTTTGTGGTTGTTATTCTTACATTCCTTGGCAATTTGTCTTTAGAAACTGGCCTTTGTTTATTTTATGAGCAATTGTTGTTTCTCCATAATAATGTTCAGTGATTCCTTTCCTTTTGTGAAGTTTGCTCTGTCATGTGTTCGTTTCCTCCTTCTGTTGTCTATCTTATTTATGGCAATGACCACCAGATTGGTTTATTAGTTTTTGAGGAGTGCATCTTGGTATTATTTGGGATGTGTCAATCCATGCATCCCTGTAGATGCTCATAGGATGCACTTGTAAATCATTCACCAGAATGTATACCATCATCCTTTAGCAAGGGGGCTTTGGAACTTTCCCCTTTGGTCTTGGGGAGTGTGCAGTTTGCTTTGGGAAATGTCTTCACAGTGGTTTAATTAACTGGGGTGGTGGCGGGATGTGGATGTCCAGTGTGATTAATTTATGATCTGATATTACCAGCAAGGGGGTTATCTCTGTTGTGGAACACTGGTACCCCATGTTGACGATGAACAGGTCCAGTATGTTGTCAACTGTAGTGGCCATGGTGACCAGCTGTTCCAGGGTGTTAGATTTTTTAAACTATGGGACACATTGGGCAAGGGACATTGTACACGAGTAATTAGGCCAATAATTGTTTGGATAGTTGTAATCTCCTCATATAATGGTGTTTGATAGGACATTTATATTTTCCACTGTTCTCAGGAATACTGAGTGAGGTTCCTGAGATGAGGAAGGTGATGTGTAGCAGGCTACAATCTGTTAAGCAGCTTTGCCCAATGTTATTTGCACTTGCATGGTCTGCAAAGCCTCATGCTGTGCCACTAACCTGAAGGTGTGGGCATCCATAAGGTCAATGGATACACCCCTTCCTTTTGTATTTCACTTGTGGTTTAGGGTCCGAAGATCAGAGGGATTGTGAGTGTTTTATGTGGAGCATGTCCTACAACTCTGTGTTTGACATAGCTTTGTATGTTAGGCAGAGATCACCTCTGGTTAGGCGATATGCGAAGGCGTACGGCTGGAGCCTTTTGAGATGGTCTGTGTATGTCATGTATTTCAGGCTACTAATGCTCTTTGTGAGGTATTGCTGCAGGCTTTCCAGTTGTTGTAGTTCTCTTGTGAGGTACATAGCAAATGGGCCATTGTACTCTATGACGGTTCTAGTGAGTGATGTGTAGAGGGGAACAATGTCCTCTTCCATACTGCATGAGACACCTTTTTTGATGAGGTGTGCCACATAGGAGGATGTCCTGACTACTGTGGGGATGTGATTATCACAGTTGTGTCCACTGTCCACCTGTGACCCAAGATCTCTTGTCACACTTTCAGTGTTACGTATACTACCGCCTATGTTGTAGTTCTTGGCTACAGAGTTATTAACAAAGGGGATGCCAATGCACATTTTGTCATTGAGCTTGAGCCTATGGCTTTGACAACAACCATGTGTCTCAGTGAGGCCCTTTTGTAGGATGTCCACATCTGTAGTGTTTACAATTATGGCTCATAGTCTGCAGTCATCTGTAAACTTCAGTAGCCACAGACCTTCCATGCTAATGTCTACTTCAGGGAATTAGATACTAAACAGGACAAGACCCAGGACTGGACCCTGTGGTACTGCACTCATCACTGGTCCAAAGTCATACTTTGAGTCTGCTACTTTCACAGTGTGTGCTCTGTCAGTAAGTCAGTGGGCAACCCATCTTGTGACATAGCAATTTATACCTAGTTTACTGGTTTTATCTATATTTCCAGAGTGTGGGGTGGTGTTGTACACCGTGGTAGGATCTACATAGGCTGTTTTAACCACCTTACCCTTGTGTATAGTTCTGGTGACTGCTTCAATGTCATATCTCAGGTTTAGGGGACATGATCTGCATTTTACCACACCAACATGATTGTGGTCCAGGGTTTGGGGATTACCAATGTATTGTTTTATAAGTTGTATGATGACACATTCCATGGCCTTGAAGAGCAGGCTCATCAGGCTAATGGGCCAGTAGTTCCTGGGGTCCATGGTGTATACACCCTTGTGTAGTGGGATAACCGTCACTGTGCACCATTCAGCAGCCACAAAGCCTAAGGTGAGCCTATGCCTGAACATGGCACATCAGTGTGGTGCCTGTTAGTTCAGTGGTTTGTGTAGAACACAGCCTGGGAAGTCATCCAGGCCCATGGCTGCTATGATACTGCCTTAGGAGAGTGTTCTTTACTTGTGCAGCCATGATGACAGCAACTTTGCAATCTTCCATTATACAGAATGCTCTTTCATGGGTGAGTGGGGGGGTAAAGAAAGTTAACACTGATCCTATCTACCAGGATGTTGGCAATATCAGTTGGGTCTGTATATTTAGTGCCATTGAGCTGTAACTCAGGACAGACCTGAGTGTTGCCATGACATGGACCTGTCTGTTGGACATAAATCCCCTGAATACAGTATGTAACAGAGTACAGATTGGGTTAAATTCAGTCTTGTTGCATGGGAAACTCTTTGAGGCCAGTAATCCCCTTGTGGAGGTACTTCAATGGTCTTTCCAGCTTCTGAAGGTGCATAGTCGGATTCATCACAGGTGTGTTGTTGAACCCTCTGACAGGTCTGATGGCTGATGAGTAGAGGGAAGCTCCTTTGACCTACATGCACAGTTTGTGGGAACACATAGCATGATTTCCTGACCACTTTGTGAATGTATTTCTGGAAGTGGTGATGACTACCCACATTTGTCCATAGACCCCTTATTATCACCTCTGTATTTAGCTAAGTGTGTGAGCATGCTCAGTATGAGCTTTTAGTATGTTGTTGCCTGACATTTGCTTCTTTTATTTAAGTGTGTGAGCATGCCCAATATGAGCTGTCATCATGTTATTGCCTGACATTTGCTTCTTTTATTTGTGTGTGAGCATGCCCAGTATGACCTTTCAGTGTGATGGTGAATGAAATTCACTACATTTGTTGACATGTGTGAACATGGCCGTTATAGACATTTATACTATATGTGTGTGGAAAATCAAGTTGCATTTTTACAGCACGACTCACCTTTGTGTCAGAAATCAACAGGGATCATGCTGTGCCTGCAGGGTTTCCATGAGACACCTTGCACAGACTTATCAACATTTCTACATACAGGGGGGACAGCTATTCTTGTATATTTCTACCCAGGGGCACAGCGCATTGTTACTGTGGGTGTGCATAGGGTGAGGGTTTCACCTGACTCTTATACACATTTGCTAGGCCTGCACTGCTATGTAAGGTACACCATTTCAGTCTGTACTGTTGCCTATCATACTGGCTTGAGGCATACTACTGTACTGCAGATGTTAGCATCCAATGTCACATGTCATACATTGCGACTTGATAGCTTACACAACCCAGATCACACTGCCTGGACTGCTGTTCTCTGTCTGCATAGGCCTGTGGGGTTTGTTACCCATATGCCTTTTTAGGGGCATGGTACAGCATTTCTTTGTGTTTGCATTAGTGTATGATTGTTCTGCTGTGTCTGTACCAGTGAATGCTGCCATGGCTTAGTGGTTCAGTACTGTGACTATCGTGTACAGTTTTCTGGGTTCAAGCCCTGTCACTGCTTTTTATTTTCCTGCTGGCCAGACCTGTCTGCTTAAGGAACAATAAAGCAAATATGAGCATGTTTACCTGACTTTGCTCAATTTTATTTCCTTTGGCAAACTACAAAGTAGGTGTCCTTCCTGATGATATTAGTGACCATTCACTTACCTACCTATCTAGACAAAAATCCTTTATCCGAAATCAACCTACCTTTAAAATCACCTGCAACAGAAAAAAATTTAATCCAGCCAACTTTCAGGCTGCACTTCAAGCCTATGACTGGTCACCCTTACGGCACCTGCCAATTGATGAAGCAGTATCCCATTTTAACTCCAAATTCCTACAAATTTTAGAATTCCATGCCCCCTCACGCTCCATAAGAACTAGATGCAAAGCAGCCCCATGGCTCACTAAAGAAACCAGACAACAAATCCTACAAAGAAATAAAATCTGGTCCAAATGGAGAAACACTAAAGACCCAATTGATCAGCAGCACTTTAGACAACTAAGAAATGCCACCAAAAAATCAATACTTCAGGATAAAAAGCTATTTCTTTAAACTCCAACAAAATCACCATAGTCAACCCCAAAGCTTCTGGTCAGGCATAAATAAACTTTTGCATCCAGGCCACTCCAAAACACCCACCCCATCTGGTCTCTCCCAAAACTCTCCAAATGAGATTGCTGATGCTTTCGACACCTTTTTTTACTGAAACTGTCCAATTTCTAGCTAACACCCTACCACCTCTTAACCCTATCCTCTCATCCTCCCCTACTACCTTACCACCTACCTTTCACTTAAAACCTATTCCTACAGCCCTCATCTATACTCTGCTTCATAAACTCAAAGCTTGTATGCCCTCAGCTGATCTCCTACCACCTGAATGCCTTCAAACTGCTGCTAAAGCTCTTGCCTACCCCATTTCTATTCTAATCAATAGAACCATAACTGAAGGCTCCATTCCTTCACTCTGGAAAATCTCTCACATAATCCCACTTCACAAAGGTGGGAACTCAACTGAACTCTCCAACTTTCATCCCATAGCCCTACTATCACCACTAGCCAAAATTATGGAAAAATGTATCCACCAACAATTTCTTGACCACATTCTCCAATATAACCTCCTAGCTGACTGTCAACATGGTTTTAGACCATTCCACAGTACCACCACTGCTCTCCTATCCTTTACAGACTGTATTAATAAACATTGTAACAATAACATGCTCTCCACTGCTCTGTTCATTGACCTCTCTAAAGCTTTTGATATGGTCAACCATCAAATACTACTCAATATACTCAACTCATTCTCACTTGACACACAGGCATTACAATGGTTCAAATCCTATATGCACAATAGACAGCAGGCTGTCCTTTGGGATAATAACCTATCCAAACATCTACCTATTACCCTTGGTGTCCAGCAGGGCTCTATCCTGGGTCCTCTACTCTTCTCCATATTCATTAACGACCTTTCTACTAATTTACCTCTACCTACCAGCATACAATACACAGATGACTCCACTTTGATTTGTAAAGCAACCATTTCATCTGAACTCCAAGCCATCATCCAAACAGTATTCACCCAAGTAGAAAACTGGTTCTAACAACATCGCCTCCTCCTTAATGCCAAAAACAAACTATTACTATTTACTCCAACTATTAAATCCACCCCATTAGACTTCTCTGTTACATCCATCGATGGTACAATTATAGCTCCTGACCCAACTACAAAACTCTTAGGTGTATTGATTGACCACAACCTCAACTTTGACTCACATATTAATGCCACTATCAAAACTGTAAACAGAAAACTTGGATCCTTATATAGGATAAAACCTTTTCTTACCCCAGAAGACAGAACTACTATTGCCCAGACCCATCTGATCTCCACTCTCTTCTATGCCTCCCCAGTTTATACTAATCTTTTCAAAAGCAACCTAAACAAATTGTCTACTTCTTATAACAATATTGCCAGGTTTGCTACTGGGTCCTCATTTAGAACACATCACTGTCTAAATCTAAAACTTCTAGGATGGCTTGAACTACATAACTAGCTAAAATTTCAACAACTCTCCATTACCCATAAAATTCTATACCAGCCTAGTAATACTCCTATTCTCAGTAGCCTCATCTACCCCTACACAAACCTTACTAACCTTCGCTCAGCAAATAAACTACTGGTTACCACCCAGAAATCCCACAACAAGGCAGGTGATTCTCTTTTCTCTAATACAGTGGGGAAGATTTGGAACAAGCTTCCCACTAAACTTACATCTCTTTCATCATTACCACTCTTTAAAGATCAGCTAAAAATTCAATTAAGAACACAATGGCTTTGTCCTTGTACTAACCCTGACTAACCCCCCCCCCACACACTTTAACCTTATTCTATTAATCGCCTCCTATAATCCACTTTGCAGTATTAGCAAATTAATCCCTCTCCCCCTTCCTAGTATCTTATTCCCAGCATGCTATCACTGAGTATGCTCCTTATTACATTTCCTTCTTCAATGAACTCTTATATTTCTACCTTGTACATAAACCAATCTATTTCTTTCACTATGATTATAATTACTTCCTCATGTACTTATCCTCCATAATTTCTCTTACTTCCCTATGTTATCCACTTTTTATAACCATTTTACATTGTTTAAAATGCACATTCATACCCAATATACTAATGTTGAAGATCTATCTCTTTCCCTAGGTAATAATACTGTATTTTTACCTTATTAAACTCAGTACTCAAAATCTGTATATTTTTAGTTCTGTATAACTTAAGTTGATGAAGAAATTCTTCAAGCATATTTACTTTATTTACTTTATATATTGCATATATCTTTTTTTGTATTGTCTTGATTTTATCTAGTTAAAAAGTGGAGCTTTTCTCCCCGGGCCTCTACTGAAAATGGACATGTATCCAGTTAGACTAACCCGGTCAACAAATGTAAAATAAAATAAAATAAAATAAATTAAATAAACTTTGGGCAACATTAATCAATGTTGCCCAATGTGGACTAGTTAGCATGGACAATTTTGTTTACATATAGTAATTTGTGGTAAAAGCTGCTTAGCAGTGCTTTATATTGCTTAAAGCATGCCAATCATGCCTCAGGTGGTGCTGCAGGGCTGCCTATGTCGGATGCACATAGTACACTCCCTATACATGTTTGATAACAGGTGGTGTCACATTTGCCATCCCTTTTATTGTATGTGCAGGTCAGACAGCGGTGTATCATTTCCAGGGTTCCTACTGAGCCAGTGTATGTGCTATGCGTTGCCTCTTTGCCAAGGCCAAGGCATACTGGGCACGCCTCCTTCTACCTACGGGGGCAGGCACAGCTTGTTCCTCCTCCGAGTCACGCTGTGTCTGTGCAGGCCTTTGCAATGGTGGGGGGCTGTGTGGCCATGCCCCATGCTGTGCCTGTTGCAGCTGTTTTTGCAGGATCATATTGTGTAGCATGGCACATACCATGACAATTTGGGCACATGTAGTTGGTGAGTACTGCAAGGCTCCACCAGATGTGTCCAGGCACCAGAACTGTGACTTGAGCATCCCAAACACACGCTTGATTACATTTCGTGTTTGTGCGTGTGCCTCATTATGGTGTTCTTGTTCAGGTGTGTGCATTTCTGATGGGTGTCATCAGCCACGGCTCCAGTGCGTATCCAGCATCCCCCACTAGGTGACCGTCAGGGATGTCCCCATTGGCAACTGTCTGGTACAGCTGCATCAGATGCCAGATATGGGAAGCGTGGTAGCTTCTAGGGCAGCCAGCACACACATTCAGTATTATGCCCTGGGCATCGCACATGACCTGGCAGCTGATGGAGTGGAAGCCCTTGTGGTTGATGTAGGCCCTAGCCTGCTCACTAGCTGGTGCTTTGATGTGTATGTGCGTGCAGTCAATTGCACCCACTACCTCAGGGTATTCTGCTATTTGCTGGAAGAGACGCATATTGCTGGCCAATGCCTCACGGGAATTGGGGAAATATACATGATCACTGACGTGCTGACATGGCATCCAGGAACTGGTGCAGTACCCTGGATGCTGATGCCTGTGAAATCCCCATCATATCACCAGTCGGTCTCTGTAAGGTACCTGTTGCTAGTATTCTTAGGCCAACACATACCTTGGTTTTCACTGGGATGGGTTCCCCTCTGTTGGTTCTGTGTGTGAGGCGTGGCCTGCACAGCTCAACAATTTGCTGCAGGAGCTCTCTGTCCACTCTATAGCACTCCACTATCTCCAGATCATGTAGCCCCTGGTAGGTTACCCTGGGTCTGTACACTCTTCTCCGTCTCCTCACTGTTGGTTGATCAGCAGCATTTGCAATGGCACCACCATCAGCATCTTGCACATGTTGCCTTATAACAGCAATGGCAGCCTCTAACATTTTTATGTGTCAGTTTAGGCTTTTTACATTTTCACTTCTCTTTGATGACTGCAGTGTTGCAGTGTTTCTGAGATAAACATGGGGGAATGTTGTTTGCAGAGTTTTAAGTGCTGTGCTGGGCTACTGTACTGCCTGTGTAACTGGCTGATTGTGATTGATTTCAGCTGGCAGCTCTGTTAGTTCTCCTTGGTTAACTTCCTACTACCTTTTCCTTCCTTTTCCCTTTCTGTTTCCACAGGGGGCAGCACCGCACAAACAAGCACAAACATGTACACACACATGCACACAGGCTTAGACAGCCTTATACAAGCTTACACGCGCGCACACATGGTAAGCAGCTTTGCAAGAAACTTCAGTGATAGCCATGACATGCACCTTCAGTTTCTGGATTTCAGTTTAGACAACAGACACACCTCTTTTAGTCCTAAGTAAGTCACAGCAAACACATGCCACTCTGCTCCAATCAGCTTACAGTCCTTTTGATACTTACCCCCTCATGATGTCACCTATCTTCTACTCTGTTACTCCCCTTATCCTACTCTTACACTCTAGGGACATGGTTCACATAGCAGGAAAAAATTGCATTCACTATCCTTATCCTCATTTGCATAGGATTGCCTACTAATGCTTGGTTACATCTCTCAGACTGAGCTTCCCCCCTTAGCAACCTCTACTCAGTAGCCATGTTGTCTTCAGCCTGCCATTCACTTGTATGGCAGTTCAATATTTTGAATAAAATACCTATTTGTGGCTTTTATTTTTTGTTTTTATGGTTTTTAGAGTGCAGCCCATTTGTGCGGTGCTGCGCTATGCTTAAACATTGGAGATTGAGGAAAAAATATATATTTTTTTTTTATTTTGCAAAAGACAAAAATGCCAATGGCCATATATTTGGCCAGTGGCTTGCTTCCTCAACTGGATGCATCCTTTATTTGGCTCCATTTTGTTATTTGCAGAATGGTACTCAGTTACCAACCAAGTACATTGCTGCAAATAACACTACTCTTGCTCGGACAGGTTAGTGTTTTCTGGATTGCAAATTAACCTCATTTGCATAGCTTTCAGCAGCAAATGAGGTAATTTGCATAAACTAACCCTGTCCGTGCAAAAGCCATTTTAGGAGCACTCTTGCACGCCCCTGCCAGATGTTCCTGGATCGCTCGGCAGACATGTTGGCTGCATGGAGTCTTACTCTACTCTTAGGCTCCGTGCAAGCCTTCGTGAATCCAGCCCATTGTCTATCTCAGACCACTGCAATCCAGTGGACGGTCACACTTCAGGTTATTAGCTGCCTGCAAGCCTCAC
>NC_056744.1:1616763616-1616815921 GCF_019279795.1 Protopterus annectens | reverse complement strand
AAAATGGTGCTTTAAGGCAATTAGCCTACTACCCTCCTATGAAGCTAAGATTACTGCAGATCTAAAGTTAGTGATGTCTGTTGAACTTCCTAGTTTGTGCAGAAAGATAATGTGTGATTTTTACATAGAGAGGGAAACGTGGGATTCCTGACTGACCTATTTATAAGGATTTATACAGGATGAGCAGCAGTGCTTTTTGTCAGCTATTGTAAGGTACTCACTTGGAAGTTTATCAGATGATGTATTTGCCATGGTTTGAGTTGTTTTATATATGATGAGGGCACATGTCTGAAGGTGAAAGTGGACTTAGTGCTATGTGGCTTTTGGAGCAGGGAGGGATTAGGTGTGGAATCCTTGGTTAGGGATGCAATAATATGTATGAAATAAGAGTTGCTGTATAGGTGAGCATCTTGAATTTTGGTAAGAGTAGAAATGTGTTTAAGATGGATAAGTCCAAAATGGGTCTCCAATCGGTTCCCTTCCTCTTTTGGTACTACCACAGGAATAGTCTGGAATAAAAACCTTGACCTTGTTCGTGAGTGGGTACCTCTTGAATAGCTTTCATGTCCATGAGCTTTGAAATTTGTATTTGAGCCTCTTCCCTTTGATTGTGTGGCAGGTTGGCATGCCTCTCGCTTTTAGAAGTGTATGAAAATGAAATCTGTAGCCTGTGTTTATAATGTCCAGGATCCGTTTGTCTGTTGTGATAATATGCCAATTTTTGAAAATAATGTCAGTTTTCCTCCCAAGGGTGCTGCCAGCTGAGACTTGCTTGGCATGCAAAGGGGAAAGTCATTGGGTTTGTTTCCTGTATTGTTAAGCACTGTCTCCGCCACCTCTTGGTGCTGGAGTTTGCCATTGTCTGCCTCTATATGATCCTTGAGATTGTCCTCTGCCCTTGTGCCTGTATCTACCTCTCTTGGGGCTTGTCCGTGGCTGGAAAGGACCAGTTTTTTGAAGGCCAATTTCTGCTAAAAACGTGGTGGTTGTACCTGTAGAAAGGCTTTGACAGTTTGCATAGATTTAGCTTTTTCTTCCATTTTCCGTAGTATCTCCTCAGCATTAGTACCAAATAATACATCCTTTTGTAAAGGAGCATCTAGTAGTTTAGCTTTAACGCATGATCAGGCAAGGTTTGTTCCCTAAGCCAGGCATGTCCCGCAACGAATGACTGATCCTGTAACAGCAGCTCTACTTGAGGCCTCTAGAGCATCATAGCCACATTGTAATGTGTGTTTACCCACTTGTTCTGCACTATGCATCATATCCTGCAACTCCTTCAAATCTGGTTGTTCAGGTTGTTACATTTTATTCCTTAATTGTGATAACAGAAACTACGATATTAAGCATATGGAACTGACAATTTAAAGCCCTCATGGCTAGGGTGGCCGAGGTATATACCTTTTTTCCCACCTTTCTAAGGATCTAGACTCTCTTTCGGAAGGTAATGGGTTCTTAGCAGTAGAGGCCTTCTTTCCTTGGGACCTTGAGAAATGGTTCCAGGGTCAGCATTATGGCTTTTGTAAAGAAATTGGTGTGAGTTAGGAACTCCTGTAGTACCTATCAGGCTTGACTGGGGCAGGAGGCAGGGAATCTGGATTAAGGCAAGCCTCCGAGTAAACATCATCAAGTATGTCCAGGACAGGAGGTATCACCAGAGGTCTGTGCTGAGGTAGCAAAAGAAATTCCCTAAGTCTTTTCTTGGAATCTGAAAAATCTTGGCCTTCCCAATGGAAGTGTTCCCTCAAGGTATGCAAGGTTTCCCCGAAAGAAAAATCCTCTGGGGGAGATACAGAAGGAATGGACTGCTCTGTATCAGAATCTTCAAAGGGAGAGTATGAGTGCTCCTCTTCATCAGAATGTTCTGAAATAATGGAGCCCTGGTCAGAAGAGGGAGAATCTTCCTCCACTCTGGGTCTCTTGTCCAGAGGGGGTTGGGAACCCCTGATAAGAGTAATTAAATCTTCAGCCATTTTGAGCATCTGCTTTTTAGGCATGGGGCCTGGAGATGGGCCCTGTGCAACAGGCCTCTTGGGATGCATGGCTGATTTGGACTTAGTAAAGGCCTTTATGGAAAAGGAAGATGAGGGTCTGAAGACACCATGGGTGGAAGTGGACCTGTCCACATTAAGAGGCTCAACACTCACAGTGGCTTCGGTAGCTGTAGTCAGGGTATGGGCCGAGGTACCTGCGGTCTCGGTTACAGAAGACACCACCAGAGAAGTGTCGTCGGTAGTCAGGGGCTGCGTAGGTGCCTCGCTGAAAACCGGACCACGTGTAGCCGGTTTTGGTGTGGTGTCAGAGGAGACCGCGGACCTCGCGTGTCGGTCTTTGTCCTTGCATTTTTTTGACAAAACGGTAGTCGGAGTCTCCGAGGACATTTTATAATCAAAAGCTTAAGTGCTGGGCGAACTCCGCCCGACGCTTAATACTGCGTTTATTTAAAGTAGCACAAAAGCAACAGCCTGAGATGTCATAGTCTGGGCCTAAACAAGGTATACAGAGGGAATGGAAATCCTTATGCGGTATTTGCTTCCCACAAGAAATACAATTGTTAACTTTGTCTGACATCGGTGTGAGGCAAGAAAAGTTTCCCCAACGGGGTACTTAGCTTTAAAGAAGACTTCGGTTTCCAAATGTTCGTAATTTCAGGAGCTGGCCGACCGGCACTTGCGAACTGCTTCTGCTTCGGGCACCGCGCGGCAAAAAAGACTGAAGAAAATGGCGTCGGCTGTGTCTTATATACCCCTGTCGCACTGACGTCAGGAAAGAAAGCGACGACAACCGACGCCGGACCTAGACTTTGGAATTGACCAACCGAGGACCCGCCTGACGGCAGGAGAACCCATCTGTTATGACTGCAGCTGTATGCACGATGAACATCAGACAATACCACAGTCATGTGGTACATCAACAAGTGGGGGGGACACACTCCTACTCTCTCTGCCGACTAGCCATGACCCTGACAGCCTCATCCATGGGCCTACACCTGATAGCCCAGTACATCCCAGGAGTAAATGACATCCTAGCAGACCATCTAAGCAGAAACTGGTTATCCCCCTTGAGTGGAAACTCAAAGGTGACATTCCTCCCAATCATCCAGGCCTGGAGACACCAGAGGTGGACCTCTTTACTTCCTAACACAACAATCAGCTGCAAAAATTCTGCACAAGGGAGTTCCACCCATAGCTTGGAAAGTGGATGCTTTTTCATTCCAATGGACCAAACTCTTCATGTATGCAGTCCCCCTGCTCTTACTCCCAACAGTACTGCTCAAAATAAGGCAGGAAGGGCCAAAAGCCATCCTTATTGCACCACATTGGCCCAGGCAACATTGGTAACCTTTGCTGCTCAGCCTGACCAAGGAGTCTTACAGGCCCCTGTCATTAACTGCATACTTCCTGACCCAAGCCAGAGGGGAGATTCTACATCCAAACCTGCACACACTCAAACTTTCTGCATGGTTTATCCCCCAGAGACCAGGGATAACCCACAGTTGAGCAAGCAGGACCTAGACATTATTAAGGAAGCTAGAAGGCCCAGCACCAGCAAATCTTACTCAGAGAAATTGAAAAGATTCAACTGCTGGTGTCTATCTAGATGTCACAGCAGCTCCCAGCTGTCTCTTACACTTATTCTGGACTACCTAGTAGAGCTACTTAACAAGGGCCTCTCCTTTTCCCCCATTAAAATTCACACCTCAGCCATTTCAGCACACTTCCATGCTGAACAGCCTGTCTTCTTTCACTCTTTGATTAAGCAACTCCTCAGAGGTATATCTAACATTAGGCCGCCTAGAAGGGCACACACTCCAGCCTGGGGCCTGAACTATGTCTTAGAAAAACTGACATTGCCTCCCTTTGAACCTGCTGCATCAGCAGACCTAAAAAGTACAGTTGTGTACACTTACCATAAATGTAGATGTTCGAGTGTATTCACTGTTGCAGTCATTACATTTGGGTAATCTGCTGACAGGTTGCCCTCAGTCGGCCTGAATTCCAAAGTCTTGGGTCCTGCATCAGTTGCTGTCTTCTCTTCCATGACATTAGGTCGTCAGGGGTATAAAACATGAAGCCAACGCCATTTTCTTTAGTTTTTCTTGCCCCCGATGTTAGGTGTCCCCAAAAAGGTAGCAAAATATATATATATATATATATATATATATATATATATATATATACATACATATATACATGCATCAGTATAAACTTTACCTTCATCTACAAGCAAATACACCACATAGGTTGTAGAAGATAGAGAAAGAAAGATAAACTCCAGAATGACAGGGGGATGGAGGGAGGGTAACCTGGACTGCAACAGTGAATACACTTGAACATCTACATTTATGGTAAGTGTACACAACTGTACTATGTTCTTCATGTTTCACTGTTGCAGTCATTACATTTGGGTAGAATCACAAAGCTATGGTTGGGAGGCTGGAGCTAAACAGCATTAGATGTGGCTATAAGGCTCTGCAGAACTGCAGTGGCAAAGCCTGCCCTGGACTTGGAGTAGAGAGGCAAATGATAATGCTTTGTGAAGGTGTAAACAGAACTCCAAGTAGCAGCCTCCATAATGTCTTTGGTTGGTATTCCTCTGAGAAAGGCTGCTGAAGTAGCAGCAGCTCTGGTGGAATGAGACCTAATGCCCTTGGGCACAGGTTTACCATGGTGTAAGTAGCAGAAATGGATGCAGTGGCTTATCCACTTTGAAACTGTCTGCTTTGAGATAGCCTTTCCTTCTGATCCTGCAGCATATGACACTAGTAATTGCTCAGTTTTTCTTATACCTTTAGTCCTGCTCAAGTATAATCTTAGCTGTCTGTGTACGTCCAAGGAATGCAGAATTCTCTCCCCTTTGTTCTGCGGATTTGGATAAAAGGTTGGCAGATGAATTGTTTGGTTAAGAGCCACACTGGAAACCACCTTAGACATAAAGAAGGATTTGTCCTGAGAGCCACCCTGTCTGGGTAAAATATGATAGAAGGCTCTACAGCCATGAGAGCCTGTAGCTCTGAAACTCTTCTTGCTGAAGTAATTGCTAGTAGCAGAGCAGTTTTCCATGATAAGAACTTTATATCAGTGGGAGCAGCTGGTTCAAATGGAGGCAGGGTGAGTTTTCCAACACATAATTGAGGTCCCATGCAGGCAATGGTGATGATCTAGGAAGCCTTACATTTTGGCTCCTCTAAGATACTGCTTTAGTAAAGGATGAGAAAAGATTGGTGGCTCTGTATTGTAATGAGCCAAAATGGCAGAGGCATGGATTTTAATTGATGAGAAAGATAGGCCTTTGTCAAGCATCTCAGTTATGTATTGTAATATCTGAGGAATATTTGGTTCTGCTGTATCCATTCCTTGTGCTTAATTCCAAGCACATAATCTCTTTCATTTGTCAGCATAAGATTTTCTAGTACTAGGCCTTCTGGCTTCCAAAATGACATCCATCACAGCTTTACTGAGAGGTGTTGTTTGTATAACTACATGATCAGCCATGCTGCCAGGTTCAGTGTCTGTAGTTGATTGTGCAGGATCTGATTGTTTTGCTGGGACAGTAGTTGAGGTCTTTGAGGTAAGGTCCAAGCTGGGTTTTGAGAAAAATTCCTTAGGATTGGGTACCAGTACTGGCGGGGCCAGTCTGGGGCAATTAGTATCATCTTTGGTTTCACTTGTGGATTTAGTTTACACTCGTGAGGATCCATAAGGTTTCTGCTTAAATTGTCTGCCACTGTATTTTTTTTTTCCTGGCAGGAATTGAGCTTGAAGATGTATTTGGTAGGTCAAAGCTGTGTCCCACAGTGCCGTGGCTAATCTGCAAAGGGGGTATGAGTGTGTGCCCCCTTGCTTGTTTATATACCACATGACTGTGGTGTTGTCCGTCTTTATCAGTAGTTGTCCTGGATGAAGTACGTCCTTGAAGGCTGTTAGGGCATTTTGAACAGCTAGCATCTCTTTCTGGTTGATATGTAGATGCATTTGTTTTGGGGTCCATATGCCCTGAATGCATCTTCCTGCCATGTGGGCCCCCCAGGTATAATCCGAGGCATCTGTTAAGGTTTGGCTGGCAGGGGGGAGAGTGAAGGCCTGTCCCATGTTTTGGTGACATGCCTTTGTCCATCATAGAAACTCCTGTTGTAGGCAGGGAAAGAGAGGAATCATTGCTTCCAGACTGTGAGAATGTTGACTCCATAAACCTTTCAGGTAACACTGAAGTTTCCTCATATGCAGTCTTGCATGTGGAATCAGTAGGATGCAGGATGCCATGAAGCCCAGAGCCTGCAGAATTTGTCTTGCAGATAACTGGGTTTTTGTTGCCATCAGTTTGAAGTAAGTAGTCAGTTGCCTTTGCTTGTCTGGCATGAGGTAAGCCATCTGGGTAGTTGTATACAAGCTTGCACCCAGGAATGTTATCTTTTGAGAGGGTACCAGTTGTGATTTCTTTTCATTTATTGTGTACCCTAGGCATGTTAGAAGCCTTTTCACAAAGGCCAGGTGTTGAAGAAGAATGTCCTTGTTCTCTGCTTGAATGAGACAGTCGTCTAAGTAAGGATATATTTGTATACTTCTTTGTCTGAAAATGCAATTACTGGTGCCAGGCACTTTGTAAAGACCCTGGGCGCAGTAGATAAGCCAAAGGGCAGTGCAGAGAATTGGTAATGCATTAAGCCAGCCTTGAATCTGAGGTATCTTCTGCATGACTGTCTTATTGGGACATGCAGGTATGCCTCTTTTAGGTCTAGTGTCACCAGCCAAGCATTCTTGCCCAGCATGGACAGAAGCTGCTGCAAAGTCAGCATTTTGAATTTTGGAATGTCCAGGTATGTGTTTAAAATCGATAAATCCAGTATTGGCTGCCAGGCCCTTGTCCTTTCTGGGTACCAAGAACAGTCTTGAGTAAAAACCTTGTTATTTTTCCTGTTCTGGTACTTGCTGAATGGTCCTCATATCCATGAGGGACATAACCTGTTTTTGTGCCTCTGCCCATTGATTTCTTGGCAGACCTGGCCAACCATTTGCCATTGGCAGAATGTGGAAATTGAATCTGTATCCCTGTGATACTATGTTTAGTACCCACTTGTTCTGGGTTATAAACTGCCAATTTTGAGCAAAAAGTACTAACTTTCCCCCTATGGGTGCTGCCAAAACATAAGTGCTTGGTGTAGGCAGAGGGAAGTCATTGGGATTGTTTGGTAGGTTTGCACTTTATCTCTGCCAGATTTGGGGTAGAAGCCCCATTGCTTTGACCTGTATGAATCTTGTGCCTGGTATCTGGAACCCTTAGGGCATCTGGATTTGCCTTTGAGCTCTGTCTGACAGAGGAAAGGACCAGTTTTTTGTAGGCCAGTGTCTACTGAATCTTGGTGGCTGCACTTGTAAGAAGTCTTTAACAGTTTGCATAGACTTAGCTTTGTCTTCCATTTTCTTTAAAACCTCTTCTGCTTTAATACCAAACAGAGAATCATGCTATAAAGGTGCATCTATTTATTTATTTATTTATTGCATTTGTTTACCGGGATAAGTCCACTGGGCCTAAAAGAGCCCATTTTCAGTGGAGGCCCGGGGAGAAAAGCTCCAACGAGATACAGAAAAAATATAAACATTAATTAGTACAGAAGCAGAAACAGTTACAGATAGTAAATATAGTAACATATACAGAATATATACATAAAAACAGGAATCTAGTTTGATCACAGCAGTATATACAGAAAATATACATTAAAGCAAAATTCAACAAATTCAATCAGATTGGTATAAACAGAGATCAGTATTATTGTACCAGAATCAACAAGTGAAGATAAAAATAAATATGGAGAAAATATCATCAGTCACTAGTAGCAAAAGACATAGGAGTTTAGTAATCATATAAGGAGAGTGAAGAGGTTAGGTTATAGAGCAGGAACATAGCCAGGAAGAGTTGAGATGATTTTTCAGCATTTGTTTGAAGGTGATGGTGCTGCCTGTGTTTCTTATAGAAGGTGGAAGTGAATTCCATAGTTTGGCGACGGTGAAGGCATAGAGGAGTCGACCAGCAGGTAAGTCTAGCAATTTGACTTTAACATGATCAGGCAAATTTTGTTCCTTTAACCAGGCATGCCTTCTAATCACAGATCCAGTAACTGCGGCCCTGCAGGAGGCCTCTAAGGAATCAAAACCACATTGCAAAGTATGCTTTCCAACTTGTTCAGCTGCATGCAATAATTCATGCAATTCTTTATTTTCTGCATATTCTGAAATCTGCTTTCCAACTTGTTCAGCTGTATGCAATAATTCCTGCAATTCTTTATTTTCTGCATATTCTGAAATCAACATCATTTTCTGTTTCAGCTATCCCATAACATGTTGTTGGCACTTTAGCATATGAAATTGACAGTTTAAGGCCCTGATTGCCAAGGTTGCAGATGTAAAAACCTTTTTCCCCATCTGTCTAGTGCCCTTGAATCTCTGTCAGAGGGGGGTAAGATTTTTTGCTGTGGAGGCCTTAACTCCCTTTGGACCCTGTGAAATAGTTTCAGGATCAGCAGCAGGGTTTCTAAATAAAATGTATGTGAGTCAGGGATGCTGTAATATCTGTCAGGCTTACTGGGAGCCAGAGGTAAGGAGTCAGGGGTCAAGCTTGACTCCGAAAACACATCTTCCACAATGTCTAAAACGGGGAATGGCTAAAGGCTTGTGCTGAGGGAGAAGAAGGAAATCCCCAAGCCTCTTTTTTATTTATTCTGAAAAGTCTTGACACTCCCAGTGAAAATGCTCCCTCAAAGTATGCAAGGTTTCTCCAAATGAATAATCCTGAGGAGGAGATGCAGATGGAATAGACTCCTCAGCATCAGAATCCTCATAGGGAGGTATAGATAATTCCTGATCAGAAGAGGAATCAGAAGAAATAGAAACATGATCTGAAGATTCATAATCAGTGTCTTGACTAGGCCTCTTATCTGGAAGGAGATGGGTACCCCTGATCAAGGTAATAAGGTCTTCAGCCATTTTGATCATCTGCTTTTTAGGCATAGAGGCCTGTGCACGTGGCTCATGCGTTGGTTTTTTAGTTTTAGAAGTTGCTTTTGTCTTTGGTTTTGCAGCTGTCGTCGGTTTGATAAACAAATGTTGAGGTCTGAATACACCCTCAGAAGCCGGTGCCTGCTCAGCGGCTCCAGACCCATCTGAGGGAGATACATCCATCGATCCAATATTTATTTATTTATTTGCAGTTGGTTTACCAGGATAGTCCATTGGGCCAAAAATAACCCATTTTCAATGGAGTCCTGGGGAGAAAAGCTCCAAAAATCAGGCAGATTAGGTAGTTACAAGATTACTACTAAAATTATACAAAGTAAAAGATAAAACATTATGGTCAAAATTTACAAGCATTCAAAACAATACAATACAATGAAGATTAATGTGAGGTAAACATGATAAGATAGTCATGTTATATTACAATATGGAGTGGTTTTTAGTAGGCACATAAGATTTGTTAGGTAAAGTGAGGTAATCTTATGTTTATGAGGGGTGAGAGCAAGAGCATTCCCATTGGGATTTTAGATGTGTATGAAGAGATTTTTTGAACATGTGCTGGTTGGAGGTGGTGCGTATGGATGGTGGGAGTGAGTTCCAAAGGCGAGCTAGGTTAAAGGATAGTAGGTGTTTGCCTGGGGGATGGGATGGTTTATGAACTTCTAGTAGGTTTTGATTGTTAGATCTTAAGACTCTGTTTGGTAGGTGCATTTTAAAGGCAGAAGACAAGGAGGGACAAAGAGAGGGGCTGAGAATGAGATTATGAGCTAAAGTCAGTTGTATATATGTGAGGTGATTGGGTAGTTCAAGCCAATTTAGTTTTAGGAGAGAGGAACAGTGATGGGTGGATGATCTATGGCTGTTAGCGAATTTGGCAATTTTATTATAGCAGGAAGCAAGCTGGTTTTTTAGAGAGGTCTGCAGATTAGTTAACAATGGAGCCCCATAGAGGAGGGAGGGGATAAAAAAGGAGGAAGCGAGAGTGATTTTGGAGGAGCTTGTAAGGTACTGATTCTGCCAGTACAGCATACCTAGTTTTTGATGTTTTTTTTTAATATTCAGTTGTAGATGGGAATTGAAATTGAACCGACTGTCAATTTGTACACCAAGTAACTTGGTTTCAGACACCAGTTCCAAGGGTGTGTTATCTTGGGTTGTGATAGAGAAGGTGTTTATGTCGAGTAAGTGGATTTAGAAGGGTAAATACCATTAGCTTTGTTTTGGAGGCATTGAGGGCTAAGTGATTTATTTTCATCCAATGTTCTGTGATTGAAAAGCTTCTTGAGTAAGTTTTAGAAGCAAGGAGGAAGAGGTGGCAGAGCAGATAATGGTAGAATCATCTGCATATTGGATGATGTTAGCGAATGGAATGGATTTGTGGAAATCATTTATAAATATATTAAACAGAAGGGGTCCAAGAATTGATCCTTGGGGAACTCCAGTGGGGGTATTAAGGAAAGAGGAAGTGGCCTTTTTCCATTTTACGGCTTGGTGTCTATTAGATAAATAGCTGGAGAACCAATTTATGGTGGAGGGAGAGAGGTTAAGTTCTGAAAGTTTGGTTAAGAGCAGGCTGTGTGATATAGTGTCGAAGGCCTTAGAGAGGTCAAGTAGTAAGGTAGAGACAGTGTGGCCTGAGTCGCGAGCTCTATTAACAGTCTCAAGGAAGGACAGGAGGGCTGTCATAGTGCTATGGTTTGGCCTAAAACCATGTTGTGTAGGTGTTAGAAGGTTATTATCTAAGAGATGTGGTAAGAGTTGGATTTGGATACATTTTTCTAGAAGTTTGGAAATGGGGGACAGGATAGCAATAGGACGGAAGTTGTTGACATTACAATTGATGCCTCCTTTATGCAGGGGGATGATGAAGGCTTTTTTCCAGAGTTGGGGCACTGTGCATTCATTGATCGAAAGTGTTGATTAGGATGCTAATAGGATAGGCGATTGCTTCCACAGCTATACTTAGGAAGTAGGAGGGAATATTATCAGGTGCGTTAGTACACGGCTTTAGTTTCTGAAGGAGTTTCTTTATAGTGGAAGTGGATATAGGTTTTAAAGAGAAGAGAGTAGAGAGGGGAGAGAGAGAATTTGAGGATGATGTGGGTGATAAGGGGGTTAGAGAAGTGGATGAGGTGGAAGAGGAAAGTAGGTAGATGAGAATGTGGGGGAAGAGGTAATGAGGGAAGGGATGTTTGTGGTAGAGGGTGGGGGTGAATTAGATGTAGAGGTGGAGCATGAGAAGGAGGAGGTGAGTTTGCTAATAGATTCGATGAAAAAGGAGTTGAACTGTGTGGCTAAATCTGAGTCTGAGGTATTAGGGTCAGGGTTTGGGGTGTGTGGTTTGCTGGGGTTAAGGAGGGTAGAGATCCCCTTCCAGAATCTTTGAGGATTAGTTTTATTATTGTTTTGGAGTGTATAGAAGTGTTGTTGTCTGTCAGAGATTATAAGCTTTTTTACTTTGTTACGTAGGTTTTTGTAAGCAATATGGAGCTCTTGGGTCTTATTTCTCAGATAGAGTCCCCAAGCTTTGTTTCTAAGGCGCATGGTTGATAGTGTGGTTTTGGTTAGCCAGGGGGCAGAATTAGTTTTTATTCTTTTAGTTCTCAGAGGAGCTTGGGAGTCAAGTATATATAAGAATGTACGGTTAAAGTGGGCAACTGCATCATCTAATGGTAGTATCCTTAGATTGTTCCAGTTAATTGCTTTTAAAGATTGTAAGAAGGTTGATTGGTTAAAGTTTTTATCATTGCGGGTGATGATGTAGTTATGGGTGCGGTAGGAAATGCATGGGAGTCGGTGGGTGAAGATAGGCATATGATCACTAAGAGGGTCAGAAAGAATACCACTATCAGAAAAATAGTGGGGATGTGACACTAGAATCCAGTCAAGAATGGTGCCAGAAGAGGGGTTTATTGATGGGTGTGTTATAGAGTTGATTAGCTGTGAAAAGTTATATAGGTTGATATTAAGAGGGTTGGTTGGAGACTGGATGGAGGCCCAGTTGATATTAACATCACCTAGGATTATGGTTTCATTGCTGATGTTATTTGAGAGCCATGAGAGGATATTTTCAAGTGTGGAAATATTATCCCCTGGGGGGATATAGAGGGATGCTAGACATATGTGTTTGTGCTTGTTAACCTGTAGGAGAGTGAGGAGTAGTTCGGCGTTGTTAAATTTAGGAATAGGTTTGTTGTAAGGAGTAATTAGCAAGGAAGAAGAATATAAGAGAGCTACTCCACCACCTTTTTTCTGGGTCCTGTCTTTTCTAATGATAGAATAGCTGGGTGGAGTTATTTCAGAGTCTTTTATAGATGGTTTTAACCATGTATCTGAAATGGATAGGATGTCGGGATTGTTATGCTTGAGCCATGCATGGAGGGTAGGGACTTTATTGACTATACTTTGCAAGTTTAGAGAAGTAAATAATAAAGGCTTGTGAGCAGAAGAGGAGGGACCTGGGTTGGGATGGATATCGCCGGATAAAAGATTGGTAATGAGATGGAAGACTGGGTTAGAGAGGTAATTAAGAAGAAGATGAAAGGGACTTGGATATGTTGTGTAGGTAAGTGGATTTTTATTTGCTATGGGGATATGGTTCTTCTGTGAGAAGAACACTTTGAATGAGAAGGTTAGGAGCTGAGTTATAGGGTATAGATGAGGAGAGATATGATGGTGAGAGTGTGAGAGAGAGGGGTTCAGATGGTTTGTTGTATGATAGAGTTGTGAATGATTGGAAGTGCAGGGTTGGGTAAGGTAATAAAGGTATATCAGTTTAAGAGATAGTAATAGTAAAATAGTGAAGGATGAAGGTTTTAAAGGCATTTTGAAGAGGATTGTGTGGTGTTAAGGTATTGTAGTTGAATTATATATGTAATATGTTTGCTGTATAGATAGCCTATAATGTAGTATAGATAGTATATATAATGTAACCTTGAGTATCTTGCAGCATGCCGGACTCCACATGGGTGTCGGTAGAGGCCTGCGACTCGAAGGTAGCGGGTATCAGGGGCTGCAAAAGTGCCTCACTGAGTACCGGCAAACCGGCGACTGGCTTAGGGGAAGCTTCTTTTTCGGTTTTGGATCTCGACTGCCTTTCTCTGTCCTTTTCTTTGCGTTTTTTATGTACTCCAGTAGTCGGATTGCTATCCAACGACATTTCTGGGTAGTTAAATCTGTTTCCAAAATACTTTGATGCGAAAATATACCGACGCTTAATAGTGCGTTGGTTAAATCTAGCACAAAAACGACAGCCAGGCACGTTGTGATCAGGGCCTAGGCAAGGAATACAGTATAAATGGAAATCCTTATGAGGTATTTGCTTCCCACAAGTAATGCAATTGTTAACTTTTTCTGACATCGGTAAAAAGCAAGAAAAAAGTTTCCCCAATGGGGTACTTAGCTTTAGTGAAGACTTCGGCCTGAAACTCAAACTCAAATATTTCAGTAGTTGGCCGACCGGCACTTGCGAAATGCTTCTGCTTCGGGCACCATGCTGCAAGAAAGACTAAAGAAAATGGTGTCAGCTGCATGTTTTATACCCCTGACGACCTGACGTCATGGAAGAGAAGAGCTGATCCTTGGACATGCCTGAATAAATAATTATTTTCCTCTAGACAAGTGAGGAAAGTGAGTACAATAGCTGTTTTTCTCTAAGCAAGTGAGGAAAGTAAGTACAAAAACTGATTTCCTCTAGGTAATGCGGAAGGTTGAGTACTGTAGTAATTTGTAGCTTATTTAGTGCTTACAACACGTTCTGAACAAGTGCTGAGCACAAATAAGCAAATTCAAGTGCTAAAACTAAGAATCTGTATCTGAACTAGACTAGTTACAGGAAAGGAAGGAAACAAGTGTAATTTTTTTTTTGTTACAGTTAAGCAGAACACAGGGATAGTCTAGCAAATATATATATATATATATATATATATATATATATATATATATATATATATATATATATATATATTTTTGTGTTTTTTGGTAAAGGAAAGGGAGAGAGAAGCAGCAGAAGATAATTCAAGGTTAGGAAACTAAGCGGGTTGGCCAGGCCTTCACAAATGTTCTCTCTGTATTAGGTAAAATGAGCTAATGCACTAGACTGGGAGGAGTGTCCCAGATCAAATTTACAGTAGGGGCAGGCAACTGTAAAGACACCACGTATAACTCCAAAGACACCAACACGGGGGGAGGATGGGGAACAATACTGAAGCTAGTAGCCTACACTCTTTTAGAAAGTAAACACTACAGAAATGTTTATCACAGCAGAAGAACAGCAGTGAGCCACAAAATGAAAGTTTTTAAACCGATAAAGGAGCAAGGAGACTCTACAGAATGTTTTTAACTGCAAACAAATCAGTTATATGATACACTCCTTGGCAGGAAATCAGAACAAACAAATAGGTGCTTAACTAGTACAGAAAATTTCCCATTAATACATTTCACACAGTGAAACTAGCTATAAAGCTTTACAAACAGTGTGACAGTAAAAAACTCATTTCTCAGGCCCTGTAAGGCAGACAATTTTAGTTTCACTGTACAGATTAGTTAATAGCAATAAAATACAGTAAAAAGTATGCAGCAGGCAATAAAAAGTGCTATATATATAAATTACTAGAAATAAGCCAAAAAAGGATACTTACTGTTATATATCTCAGATCAGAGTTGTAATCAATGCCCCTCCTCCACTCGGCTCAGTGTGCATAGACCCACTGTTAATATAAGCGGTTGGTCTCATCGTAATTTACATTGAGAAATAATACAATCGAGAGTTCAAAAACAATTGCAGAATTAAGCAGTAAGAGATTGGCTGTAGATTGCTAAACATTTTACTGTATCAGGACATAGAGTAGCCTGTGCTATACCACATAATGAATATTGTACCACACTGTGAACTCTAGTTACACATACTATGTTACACTGATCACATAATGAATATTGTACCACACTGTGAACTCTAGTTACACATACTATGTTACATTGATCACATAATGAATATTGTACCACACTGTGAACTCTAGTTACACATACTATGTTACATTGATCATACCTCTCAACCTTGCAGTACAAGATGTCTAGGCAAAGCCAAAATTAATGGGGAACAAAGGCCAAAACTAGGGACAAATTTTAAACATTGCTTGTACAAGCTTAGAAAGTTGTTGGAATAAAAGGTTTTGTGTTGCCGTGCATTTTCTGAAGGGTATGAAGGTTGAAACCGAAATGGCTGTCATTATTTTATTAATTCAGTCCTCACTGATTTGTCAGAAAACCAAATGTTTTATCAGGAACTTATAAACAAAGACAATGGCAACCTTCTAACACTGGACCCCACCCAGTTTGGTTTCGTGAAGGGTCGATCTTCTCTCATCAACCTTATTGACTTCTCCAAATCAGTCTCCAGAGCCATGGACGAGGGTAAGATGGTCCACACAGCCTACCTGGACCTCGCCAAGGCCTTTGACACAATCCCCCACTCTGGAATCATCGATAAACTTACTAAGCTGGGTATTAATCCCTACGTCACTCAACGGGCCGCAAACTGGCTTACTGACAGAACCCAGACTGTAAAAGTAGTCGACTCCAATTCCAGCTCCAGACAAGTGACAAGTGGAATACCACAGGGTTCAGTCCTGGGACCTCTCTTGTTTGGCATCTACTTCTTCAAAGTACAGACGAACACCAAGGGATTCTGGCTAACAAAGTTCAGAGATGACTGCAAACTGGGAGCCATTATTGAATCCCCAAGTGATGTGGATATTCTGCAAAAGGGCCTTACAGAGACAAATGCTTGGTGCCAGAGCCATGGGCTCAAGCTCAATGCTAAGAAATGTATAGTTATCCCCTTTGGAAAAAAACATGTACCCATGAATTACCACATAAGTGGCAGTACACTAAACACCAAAAGTGTGATAAGGGACTTAAGGACACAGGTGGACAGTGGTCACATCTTTGATCACCACATTGCCACAACAGTCAGTAAATCTTTCTATGTGGCACATCTCATCACTAAGGGCTTTTCATCCATAACAAAAGGAGGTCATTGTCTCACTGTACTCATCCCTCATTAGACCCATTATAGAGTATAATGCCCCATTCGGTATGTACCTCACAAGACACCCCCAACAGTTGGAAACGCTGCAGAAATACCTCACTAAAAGAATCACAGGCCTAAAGCAGATGCCTTATGCTGACCGTCTAAAAAACTCCAGCTATACTCTGTCACATATTGTCTACTTAGAGGCTATCTCTGCTTAACATACAAGGCCATGTCAAACCCAGAGCTGTTGTACATGCTACACTTAAAGAAATCCCAGTCCCTCAGAGCCACGTGCTCCAGGGATCTAAACCTGGTCATCACAATGAACAAAACATGCTGAAAGGATAGGTTCCTGTCCCAGAGACTGCCCATACATGTCAAACAGAGCACCTCTTTGGCCCTCTTCAAAAGGAACCTTGACAGCTTGATGGGAGATAGGAAATAAACCCTGGGGATCAAGTCAGTCGCCCTGCTACACAGCGGACCAGGGAAGTAAATGTCCTGGGTAGAAATAGCCAGGGAACTGTTATGGCTAGGCTTGTATAGACCCTAGGGCCATTAACCTAGTACCAACCTATGAACCGATGAACCTAGGAACAGCTGTAAAATATTAGACAAAAATCTAGAAATTCTGCGAAAATCTGAACAGTTGGGAGCTGTCATTGATATACTGTATGTTCAACAAAACTGAAAATGTAAATTCACATAACTTCACATTGAAAGACTAGTAAACACGCACTATTTTATACTGAGATATATAAATCTGGAAGGGGAGGCAGTAGGAGAATGATTTCTGGATGAAACAGGTGAGAAGGGAAAGTATAGCTGGGTGTGGTGAGGTTGGGAGGAGTGAGAAAGTTGAAGGCTTGGTAAGCAAAGATTCAGGGTAATGAATTATACAAGTAGAGGAGGAAAAAGACAGAAAGGGGAGATGTATGAAAAGGACCTTTAAAGGGGATGGCAGTAAATTGTTTGTTGTCTGGGGTAGTCCAGACACCACTACATTTCTACCACTACATGCATAGTCTGTAAGAAAACAAAGTACTCTAAATATCTTTGAGGTGCATATGCAGAATCAGATGGAGTTTCCTATCTGCCAGTTCTGCTCATACTGAGCATTCTTGGTACAAACGAGATATGCCATGGAAGGCCAGGTTGGTTTTGCAAGTAATGCTGCCATAGGAGAGGAAGTATTGCTCTTAGACCACCACCATAGTAGAGCCCATAGTTCTTTGTGGAGAAATGGCATATCTTATCCCACAGAAAGGTTGGTATTTGCTACATTTTGGCATAGTTGGACTTTCCCAGTAAATAAATTTTAGTAAATAATAGAGAAGGTGGCAACACCAGTCAGACAGGGCATTTTGATGCAGCGCGCGTATACAATCACAGTATTTAGAGTCTGTGCATCTGCCATAGAAGCTAAGACCACCTGAATCAATGTGAATAACTAAAAAATATTTTTGACAAGTGCAAGTGTATACCATGTTTTCCCTTTTGTGAGTCCACCACTGAAGTGGGTGTCCATTATGTGATAAAGGCTGGTAAAATGATAGGGTATACAGAGCAGGCATTATGAAAAGAAACTAAGAAGTTGTCTTTCTGTACAGACATTTATTCAAGCTACACAGGGTACTCTCCATTTCTTCCCTCTCATTACTATGAATATACAGTGGATTATTCTGCCTTACTAGAAGTGCACAATCAGCATAAAAGCATGCATCCACAGACCCCCCAGGAGTATAACCTCTATAATTGTTGCATTGTTGCAAAGCTATGACTACAGTACTACCATAAAGAAAAAATACATGCTGTTTTATGGTGCAGGGTACTGTCACCAGGAATAACACAAATGCTATCATTCCTAAACAGTGATGGGTATGTGTAGCAGCCTAATCAAAGAAATACCACTTGCAGAAGCAGTGTCACCTGTGAAAGAGGTATTGGACTGAAATGGGGTAGCAAGTATGAGAGGTTGGTTTTAAAAATGCTGGCTGTGCATGAACTTGACCATAGTGCAACTTTGGAATTGAACCGATCTGCACGGCCATTTATTCATTATCTATCGTCAAAGTATATTGTTTTGTATTGTTTTACTGTACTTACAGTTTCATTACATTAGCAGCCATACTCTAGTTATACTTTCACTGCATAGGAAACCTTATAGCTTCATTGTTTAGTTTATTTGTTAGTCCCAGGTTAGCTTATGTTTGAGTAAAACATTAAGTATTTTCCAGTATCATTGTATCTGCCCCATCATTGCCACCGGCACGTATACTTTGTGCACTTGGTGTGTTGTACCAGTTTTCTTTGACTGTGACCATGAATTTATATCACAGATTTCCATGTTCCAACATTCGGCTTCATGCTTGTTCTGTCTGTGCTGCATTCTACTTGAAGATCTTAGGATCATCCGAAGAAATACAGCAGAATCTCTCTACACAGTCATAGATGCTAACATAGAAATGGACCAGTACTTGATTATATATCACTGCTAGTTGATAGTAAATAGGGTCTGGCCCCATATCTCTGATATACAGAGACAGTCAGTAACACCCAAACTAACATATCCTTCACATAATCTCTAAAAACTTCCCAACTAACATACCTCTCCTAATAAATGTCTTTGACACATAGGGACACAATTGGGTTGTGTTGTATGACTAGGCTTGGGTTGCATAACTAGGCTTATTAAGGCCATGGTAGTTGTCAGCCTATATACTTGTGAACCTTTGTTAACATGAGGCTGAACTCCCATAATAAGCCAGTTGTAAGTCCAGTGCTAACCCCCATTTTTATTATCTTTGGATTTAAGTTATTCTTTTTAGGCCTGATAGGGCTGCCAGGACATCATCATTTGAGAAATTCTCAGCTCCCAAATATTTATTTATTTATTTATGTATTTTACATCTGTTGACCGGGCTAGTCAAACTGGATATATGTCTATTTTCAGTAGAGGCCCGGGAAGAAAAGCTCCAAGCATCAGCAGTGACAAAGAATACAATATATAGTAATAGTCAAGTGAATTACAGTATATTGGCTACATTGGTCAGAACAAAAGTTTTACAGAGTAATTTAGTAGGTTTAAGCTAAGATCAAATACAGAGAGGAAAAATCATGAATTACATTTTTTTTTCCTCCAGTACTATGAAAGAAATTATTAATTACAGATAGGTGACATAAAACAGTAGAGTAGAGAAGTATAGAGAGAGCAGGAAGGTGAAAGAGATATCAGTCAGGGTTAGAGCAGCGACAAAGCCAGTGAGCTGTGAGATATTCTTTAAGATGTTTTTTAAAAAGAATATTGGAAGCAAGGGAGGAAAGTTCAGTAGGAAGCTGGTTCCAGGTTTTACCTACTGAGTTGGTGAAAAGTGAGTCCCCAGCTTTGTTATTTGATTTAATAGTGGAAACTAGAAGCTTATTAGCTGAGCGTAGTGTTGCAAGACTTTTGTAGGGTGAAATCAGGTTAGTGAGGATAGGGGTATTATTAGAGTGGTGAAGGATCTTTTCGGTGATAATTTGTTGATAAAGTAGTTGGTTCTGCAGTTCTAGCCATCCCAGCTGTTTTAGGTTGAGACAGTGGTGAGTTCTAAAGGTGGTGCCAGTGGCAAATCTGGCTATGTTATTGTAAGTAGTGGAAAGTTTGGTGAGGTTGTTTTTTGTTAGATTGGATACCGCGGTGGTGATGCTGCGGTGGTGTTGTCACCTCACAGTAAGACGCTGTCCAGTTTGATTCTCAGCTAGAGCATCTTCTGCGTGGAGACATGCGTGAATGGGTGTACCTTTGTTGAAGGTTGTGCATCAGACCTGGCAAGCCAGTACGTAAAAATCAACTGCCAATCATTAGCGGACCAGAGTTCCACTGTGGCAACCCCTAACCGGGAAAAGTCTAAAGACAAAGCAAAGCAAGGTATATATTGCAGAAGCATAGAACAGGGTAGAGATAAGGTGGGTCAGGGCAATAGTTATTCTGGCAGAAGGGGAAAGGAAGGGTTTGATTCTGTAAAGGGTGCCTAGTTTTTTGTTGACAGACTTTATTGTAGAATTAATGTGGTCATCAAAACTAAGGTTATTATCAATTGTTACTCCCAGTAGATGGGTTGAAGTGTCTGGGGATATGTTAGTTGCATTGTTAGAGGTGGTGCTGCAGTAGCATTGTCACCTCACAGTTAGACGTTGCCTGTTCGATTCTCAGAGCGTCTTCTGTGTAGCGACATGCGTGAATGGGAGTTCCTTCATTGAAGGTTGTGCGTTAGGCCGGCAAGCCAGCACATAAAAAACTACTGACTATCATTAGCGGACTGGAGTTCCGCTGTGGTGACCCCTAACCGGGAAAAGCCGAAAGACACAACACAACATTGTTAGAGGTTATTGTGAAGTGCAGTTGAGGTGACTTATGAGTAGGAACAAAGCAATAATTTTGTTTTTTGGGGGTTCAGGATGAGGCAGTGTTGCATGAACCAATTTTCAACACTATTAAATACTGTTTGGGTGAGGGATTGGAGAGAGGTTATGGACTTGGCTGAACAAATTAAAGTAGAGTCATCTGCATATTGTATGCAGGTGGCCTGAGGAATTTTGGTATGTAGGTCATTAATAAACAATGAGAAGAGTAGAGGTCCTAAAATAGAGCCTTGGGGTACTCCAGTGTTCACAGGGCGGGATTTAGAAAGATTATCCCACAGTACTGCTTGCTGTCTGTTTTCCAGATAGGATTTAAACCATTGTAATGCTTGTGGGTCAAGAGATTGGGCTTTTAGAATGTCTATAAGCATATTATAGTTGACCATATCAAAGGCTTTTGAAAGGTCAATAAATAGTGCAGAGGAAAAAGTGTTATTGTTACGATTTTTGTTTATGGAGTCAGAAAAGTATAGTAGGGCAGTTGTTGTGATATGGAATGGCCTAAAGCCATGTTGGCAGTTGGCAAGTAGATTATTTTGGAGAAGGTGGTCAAGTAGTGGTCTGTGTATGCATTTTTCCATTATCTTAGCTATAGGAGACAGTAAGGCGATAGGCCGAAAGTTGGAGAGTTCAGTAGATGACCCACCCTTATGTAGAGGGATGATGTGGGATACTTTCCAAATGGAGGGGATTTTGCTTTCTAAAATTGTTCTATTTATAAGGATGCAGATGGGATAGGCAATAGCTGTCGCTGCAATTTGCAGATATTCAGCAGGAAGACAGTCAGCAGAAGGGGTGCATGCAGAAGGGGTGCATGCAGAAGGGGTGCATGGTTTTAGTTTTTGAAGGAGTTTGTAAATGAGGGATGTAGGTGCTTATGCTTATATGGTGCAGTTAACTACTTGACCAAAGTCCATGTAGCATATGCCAACTATCTCTTGGAGTCATCTGACCAAAGAATGTTGTCATTTTATCCAAACTGTCCTACATGAGGAATTCCTTTGCATCTCTGAAAAAAAATCTCTCATTCATACATGGCAATCAGTACATGACAACTAACACAACCATAAAACAGAAGCAGTAGTAGCTGTGGTTACTTTTGGCAACAAAGGGCATAGGCAGCATAGTAGTAGAATCTTATAACTTGGTTTCCTTACCCACAAATGGTGCAACCCTGAAGGATATTGATATTAGCTAGAGGGATTTGTGAGGTGCAGCCACCCACAACAGGTAAGACAAACTTTATGGAATCATTTGAGTAACAGGGGAGTTATTTATAAAGGCAAAGTATGTTAAGGAGTTGGCACTTGAGCAGTATAAATAACTAGTACTAAAGAACATTAACATAGAGGTAAAAGGCTACCCTTCCCCCACACTATTTTAAGATTCCCCTTCCAAGGCTGCATAGCTTTTGGGACAAGCACTTATTACTATAAACTCTGTAATTCGCTTGGTACAAAGTTGTATGAGTTCAGACTAGTGGGCTTATTCAAGTAGAAGGACTGGGTGGAACAGTCCCGGCATGGGTGCAGCAGAACTGGCAAGGTGCATTACTGTTCTTTCTTTGTTTTTGTCAGGTTATTATTTCACATTTATTTTTTTTATATCACTTTTCAACAGCTTGCAGGTACCCTTCGTTTATGTTTGTTATGTTGTTTTTCAATGACATGTGAGTTGCGATTATAAAACAGCCTTTTATGAGTTTATTGCAAACCATGATTCCTTTTGGTATGGTGTTTGTTAGACAGGAGGACTGCATTTCATCCACTTTCTGAAACTTTGTAGTGATGGCACAGTGAGCTTTTAGGTTGCATATGATTTGTAATGCAATGTGGTAAGCTGCATAAACAAGCAGAAAAGAAAAAAAATACTGTCTGTGTATATTAAAACAGCTTTGGGAGAGTTCAGATTTTGCAGCATTCTTGAATAAGCTCACTAAAATTCTTTCTGGGTGGTACCCATGCTGAACGGTTTTACAGATGGGTCTGTATCAGAAAAACAAAAGTTTTCAGCGAATGCTCACATGAGCAAAAACGCTGGACATCGAACTCCTTATTGTGGGGGGCTGTGCCCCCCCCCACCCCCTCTAACTATATATTCCAACTCCGAGCTTGCACTACAGTGAGGAAAGGGCAAACATCCCACTCCTCACTGTACCAGACCCCACAAACACTCTTTCAATTTCCAGCATTTTCGCTCATGTGAGCATTCGCTGAAAACTTTCGGTTATCTGATATAGACCCTTTACAGATGACCTACCTGAAGCACTGTTTGCATGTTAGGACCAGGGATAATTCTTTAGCAATGTGGAACAGTACTCTGTCCTTTCCACACGTCTACTATTGAAAGCTGACTTAGCTATTGAGTGCTTCTAATGTAACAGTGCACCTTTTTTTCTGTCACATTCTGATTAGTCCTATTCCACCAACAGTAATGCATCCTGTACTGATCATCTAGGGACATAGTTGTGGTGCTCTTTTCTCATATAACAAACAGCAGTAGGACATTATGTAAAAGTACATCAACGAACAGTAAAATCCATTACATCTTTTTCCATTAGATGTACATCCAAACAAGGGTGCTGCAGAAAATATTTAAAAAAAAATCACATTTGTGTCTGCCTCCAAAGTGAAAGATGCAAAAAAAACAAACAAAAAAAAAAACGTAGCTCATATAAGCACTTCTTCCCTACATTTCAAAGTGTAGTGATATAGTTTTACTCTCAGCATGGGGCTGTAAATAAAATGAGCACACAGAGGAAACTGTTAGCATTTCCTCAAGAGTTAAATTACCCTCCCCCAAGGTACTGAAACCTGAGCCATCTCACTAAAAGCTGTCTGAATGTAAACAGCAGGATCACCTGACCTACCAGCTTAATCAAAACAATGAGATCTGCAGGGAATCTTGACACTGTTACTTGTCATTGTCGTGAATGGGGAGTTTACTAGGCCATCAGGAGAAAGCAGTTAATCCATACATGAAAGGAGTGGGAAAAATCAGGTGGGAAGGGGGCTTCAAGTGGACAGTTATGGAAGTCCATGTAATGTATCTACTTAGCAGGTATGGTTATTTGGTGGAGGAGGCACTGCATCCCCAGGGGCTATGCCATGCACTGGATTGGCTTGGAAATGGTATGCATTAGTACCACTATGGCCCAGCACAGCTCTCATGTAGGGCAATTGCATTCATGTAGTGGGGGGGGGGTGTAGTTTTGTGCTCTAATGAAATAATTTGCATGTAGTATTAGTGAATTCAGACCCAGAAGGAATGTGTATAGGCTTTTTGGTCCTGTTATGCTGCATTTGGATTGACTGATGCAGTGTGCCTTGTGCAATAGTCATACCTTTGTATACCCTTGGCCTGTGTTGCCCTGTTCTGTCATGGAATTCACTGTATCTAAACTGTACATCCCTAGTTAGAGTACTTGTTTCATTTAAAACAAGCTGAGAAGTTACCATATAACTTATCTCTTCTAAAATGCTACGTAATTATAGCAGTTTACATTTACTTTGTAGTCTTTTTTCATCTTAAGTTCATAGGTGTAGCATGGTTTTGACCTCTGATTTCACTGTGAATATATACTTGTTATGTTATTATTTATTATTAAATATATTTAAACCTTTCATTGTGGCTGATCTTTGTAGAGATATTTAAGTTTTGAGAGTACTTGCATATGTATTTGGTGACACTGTGTGGGCCACTTCTAATAGCCTTGTTCTTGGTCAAACTACCATTTGTATTAATATTAGCTTCACTCAATATATTGGGTACCCTTGGAATAGCCTTAAGGTAGCTGGCAGGAGTGTCTGGTGGCAGTCATAACTACATTATAATCTGGCAGAAGGGGGCATAGCTAGTAAACCTATGACAGCCTTTCCCAGGTGTGTGTGTATGTGTAAATCAAATCTCCTTGTGTGTGTCAGCTACTTGGGTAGACACATGAAGCACTGGTTGGACAGAGAGGGTGCTGGAAGCCTTGGCTTGGACACTCAGCTGAGATCTCAGCTCTATAGCTGTGCCAGTGGGGAGTATTATTGGGGATCTGGAGAAAGAGGGAGAAACCAGCCCTGGACTGACTGTGTTCTTTGTGTACTCTTAAGGGAAATTACACTTGTTTCAGAGAGCTGCATCTGGAAATACTGTATATGTACTTGTCATCCTCTCAGTGAACATCCCCTTACTGTTGCCAGTGGTGAGGAGTGAGGCTTCTTGATTACTGGCCCAGAGGTGGGCTATCCCCAGAGAACACAGAAATTAGAAAGTGCTGAAACTGCATCCCTGCAGGATCTATGTTAAAATCCCATTCCTGAGTTTTGCTAGATCAGGATCTGATCACTTTTTATCAAGACATTGCTTAATAGAAGCTTGACATTTTAATAGAGATGTTATATATAATCAACAAGTGTAGAAAGGGAGGGATGAAAGGGGCACTTGCCCTACCACAACTTGCTCTAAAGAAATAAAAAAATATATATTTTTCCACAAATATTTTAATTCCCATTAAGGAAAACACTAGTAGAAATGGCAAGGTACATCCTAAATGGATGTCTGAAACACACCGGCCCATGTTTGTTATCTTGCTTGGGTACCATCCCCAAAGACATGTTTTGGGGGTATGTGACACATTCTGGGAATGCTTTATATCTAGTGATTTCTACTATTTTCATTATTTACACCCGAATGTTGTTGTTGAGGCATGTTCTGCTGAGCAACACATCAGCTGTGCAGGGATATCACATTGTTGGTTGCTGATGGTTGTGTTGTTCATTTACACTTGTATCCTCTCACTTTCTGCCTCTACTTCACACTGTCCTCCATTATTCAGACATTTGTGAATCATGAACCTTCCAAGATTCTTCAAATTGCTTCTTTTTTAAAGGTTCCGGGAATTTTCCCTTTAATTAAAAATTTTTAAATTTTGTTTTTTTAAAGTTTTTTTTGGGTTGGAAAAGCAGTTTTAAACAATTTTAATTTAAAAACATTGTTTAAATTGAATTTATGTTTTTTTTAAAATAAATTTTTTCTAAAATAAAGGGTTAAACCAAATTTAGTAAATTTACAGGGGCCAGATCCCAAAATTTTTTAAAGGATTAAAGGTTCCCCCTTTTTTTTACCCCCATTTTTTAATTAATAAATTTTTTTAAACTTTTTTAAATGTTTTTTTACTTCTAAATTAGAAAAAATTGGGGTCATTTTTTTCATTGATACCCCTTAAAATTTTTTAAAGGGGTTTAAAGGGCCTTTGGGAAGGGGGGTTCTTTTAAAGGGAATAAATTTTTTTTTTTCAAAAACTTTTTTTCCCTTTTTTTTAATTTTTGGGGAAACCCTTAAAAGGTCAGATTCCAGGATCCCCATTTAAAAATTTGAATAAAAATTAAAATTAGGCAGCTTTTAAAAAGATGGTCCCGGAAAGGAGTTCCTTTTTTAAAACCCCCGGGAAATAATTTTTCTTTTTGCATGCAGCTCCAGTTTTTTTTTCCTTTTTTTTTTGGTTTTTAAACCAAAAAAATCCCTTAAAATTTTCACGGTAAAATAGTGAATGTAACAAGGTTTTTTAGTGCAGTTTTTAAAAAGTGGTCCTTGTGAAAACCTGTTTTTTTAAATTTTAAAAATTAGAGTGTCTCCCTGTTCCTGTCCCGATTTTTTAAAAACTCCTTGATTTTTTTACCCTTTCTTTTCCTTTTAAAAATTTTCTTTTTCTGGAAAATTTAGTAGAATTTAAAGTAAATTAAAAAGGGGGGTTTCAAATTTTTAAATTTTTAAAAAATGCATGTCTTTTTTTAAAACCCTTTTGCTGAAAATTAACCCTGCCTGTTCCTGTCCCTAATCTTCAAAACCCCCAAATTCTACGTTTGCTCAAATTTATGCCCTGTAAAAACCCCTTGTTTATTAAAAATTTTTTAAAATTGGGAAGTTTAAAATTTCAAAACCTTTTGAAATGCCAGAAAAAGCAGGAAAAAAACTTTGGCTTTTGTTTCAACCTTAAAGTTTGCCCCTTAACTAAACTTTGGGAAAATCAAAAATTTCCCCCTCCGGGGGAAAAAAATTTAAAAATAAATTTCCCACCCATCAACCCCCCCTTTTTTATGTTTTCTTCCCTTTTTCAAAACATTTTTTGAACATAAATTTAAACCTAAATCCCTTTTAAAAGGGGAAAACCAAAAACCCCCTTTTTTAAAAAACCATAATTGGGGTTTAAAAACAAAAGGTTTGCCCCAAAATTTAGTTAAGCTAAGGGTAAAATTTTCATAAAATGGGGGCCCCCTCACAAAAACACACCAAACCCAACTGCTTAATTTCCCAAAAACATCCAAACCTTTTAACCTTCTTCTGCCCCTTATGTTTCCTCTTTTCTTACTTTTTTCTGAAAATTTTATAAATCTTAAAACCCCTTCATTTTTAAAAAAATTAAATCACAAACCTTTTTTAAAACAGCCAAAACACTGCCTCCATTGAGGACAAAAAACCGGCTTAACCCCCTTTAGTTAAATTTGCTCAAAAGGTAATCATTCACTAACTCTTTACTGTGTTTGCTACCAAAAAAAAAACTATTTACAAATTTTTTTATTTATTTACTTTTGTTCCCCAAAACCCACGGGGCAAAACCCTTTCCGTACCTTAAAAGCCCCACAAAAATTTATCTCCCCAAATTTGAAAAACTGGTACTTTTTTTCTGAGAAAACTGCATTAAAATACTAAAAAAATTCACAAATAATAAGGGGGCCACAAAATTTTAAATATGAATTTAGTACAATCATTGGACAATTTAAAAGGGGGTTATTGTTGCCCAAGAATTATTGATAATTTTTTAAAAAGTTTGATTTAAAGTTTTAAACTTTGGGTTATTTGGGGGGAAAGGAAACCCCTTTTATTTTTTTAAAAACATTTTTTACAAAAATTTCCATTTCAGAAAAAATTTCCGTATTTTTAGGAAAAGAAAAAAATTTACATCCAAACAGAAAAAAGGGGCACAAATTTCTCAAAAGAAAAAACAATCCCAAGTTCAAAGGGGTTTATTTTTTTGGCCAAAAAATTCCCCCTTTTATATGAGACCGGTTTTTTCCCCCTGTTGCATTTTCTTTGGGAGTTTGGCGGTTGGGTTATTGGGTAATTTAAATTTTTTGGGTTGAGTTTTTCTTTGATTTTATTTGGGGGGAAAAACATTGAAACCAACACCATTTTTTTTAGTCTTTTTTCCCGTCGTAACCAAAAATTTTTTTCCTTTGGCCCAAACTGAAAAAAACCTTTTTGGGTTTCAAACCCAAACTTAAATTAACCCCTTAAACTTTTTTTTCCCCAGCAAAAATTTTAAAAAGTTTATTGTAAAAAATCCCAATAAGGCCATTTTCCCCCATTCCTTGTTGGCCCAAATCAAACTCCTTTTCCTTTTTAAATTTTTGATATTCGTGGTTTTTTGCATCAAAATTTTTTGGGTTCTCCCGGGTTTTGGGGCCCCCCATCCGGAAAAAAAAATAAAAGGGGCGGGGTTTGTCGGTTGAGGGGTTCTCCAAGACCCCGGGTTTCCCAAAACAGGGGGAAAACCGACCCCATTTTCCCTTTATTTTTTTCTTGCCCAGGGGACCCGGAAAGCCGAAATACTAAATATTAAATGTTTCCCCCAGGGGGCCAAAGTTTTCACAAACCCCATTGGGGGAAACCCTTTTTTGTTTTAAAAACCGGGAGTCAAAAAAAAAAAAAACTTTAAAACAAAAAACCCCCTTTAAGGTTTCCAAAAATTTAAAAACTAAAATTTTCCTTGTGGGGCCCTTGATAAAGGCCTGGCGCTTTTAAAAATTTAACACTTTTTTCCAAAATTTTTTGCAAAATTATTTTTGAAACCGATGTAACTACCAAAAAATTCCTCCGGGTTATTAAAAAAAGAAAGGAAGAGAAAGGTAAGTTCCAAAACCCAAAAACTGAGATTTCCCTTTTTCCTCCTAAACAGGTTTACCCTTCCCCGGGTTGCAGGGATAAAGGGGTTTTTGGAAAGTCCAAGGGTTTGGCCCCCTGACTTTCCTCCTCGGGGGCCCCCAGAACCCTGCAAAAACGGGGCCGCCCTAATTTTTTTTAAAAACCCTCCATTTGTTTTTAACCCCAAAGGGGAGAAGGGCCTGCAAAAAACCAAAAACAAAAAAGGGGGAAAATTTAAAACTAAAACCCATGACCCAAAATTGCAATTTCTATCCCAAAAACCCAAAAATGAAAAAATTTTGGCTAAAACCCAAAATTATTTGTTTTCGGGAATTCCAAAAATAAAAAAGGCCAGGCAAGCATGACTGAAAAATTTCTATTTTCAATTTTTGTTTCCTTAACCCCCCTCGGGGCCGAGTTAGGATTTTATTAAGGCATCCGGGAAAGGAAAAATTTGGGAAAGAAAAAAATTGCTTTTGAAAGCATTTTCCTGGGATTCAAAGATTTTAAAAAAAATAAAAAAGAAGGTTTTCAAATTTCTTTTCCCCCCCTCACCCACGGCCTTTCCCCCCTTTCCCTTGTGGAAAAAGGGGAAAAACCCAAACCCTGGGTTCCCAGAAAAGGGCCGAAAAGATTTACGGGGTCAAACTACCCCCAAATTTGGGGGAAAAACCAAACCTGAAACAATTTCCCCAGGGGCCAAAGGGGGAAAAGGCACCCCCAAGGGAAAATTTCCCCCCTTTTTGCTTCAAAATTGGCAGAATAAAAAAGGGTTTAAAAACATCGAACCGGGAAAAATTTTTTTCCAAATTCCCAAAAAGGGTTTGGGTTTCTGAAAAAAATAATGGGCAAAAGGCAAAAATTAAAGGAATGGGGCCCATTAGATGCCAGAACAGGAAAAAACAAGGTTTTTATTAAGGGGCTGCGGGCCCAGAAAGGACGGTTGGGGCCCAATCCTGGTTAAAGGAACAAAATTTGCCTGATCATGTTAAAGCTAAACTGCTAGATGCACCTTTACAGCATGATTCTCTGTTTGGTATTAAGGCAGAAGAGGTTTTAAAGAAAATGGAAGACAAAGCTAAGTCTATGCAAACTGTTAGACTTTTTACAAGTGCAGCCACTGGCCTACAAAAAAATTGGTCCTTTCCTGTGTCAGAGCTCAAAGGGGCAAATCCAGATGCCCTAAGGGTTCCAGATACCAGGCGCAAGATTCATACAGGTCAAAGCAATGGGGCGCTTCCACCTCCAAATCTGGAGGAGATAAAGCACAAACCTACAGAAAGCAATCCCAGTGACTTCCCTATGCCTATACCAAGGAATTATCTTTTGGCAGCACCCATAGGGGGAAAATTAGCACTTTTTGCTCAAAATTGGCAGTTAATAACCCAGGACAAGTGGTTACTAAACATCGTATCACAGGGATACAGATTCCATTTCCACACTCTGCCAATGGCAAATGGTTGGCCAGATCTGCCAAAAAAATCAATGGGCAGAGGCACAGAAACGGGTTACGTCCCTTATGGATATGGGGGCCATTCAGATAGTACCAGAACAGGAAAAAAGACAAGGTTTTTACTCAAGACTGTTCTTGGTACCCAGAAAGGACAAGGCCTGGCGGCCAATACTGGATTTATTGATTTTGAACAAATACCTGGACATTCCAAAATTCAAAATGCTGACTTTACAGCAGCTTCTCTCATACCCTGCCTACAACAGGAGTTTCTATGATGGGCAAAGGCATGTCACCAAAACATGGGACGGCCCTTCACTCTCCCCCTTGCCAGCCAAACCTTAACAGATGCATCGGATTATGCCTGGGGGGGCCCACATGGCAGGAAGATGCATTCAGGGCATATGGACCCCAAAACAAATGCATCTGCATATCAACTAGAAAGAGATGCTAGCTGTTCAAAATGCCCTAACTACTGATAAAGATGGACAACACCACAGTCATGTGGTATATAAACAAGCAAGAAGACACACACTCATACCCCTTTGAAGATTAGCCATGGCACTGTGGGACACAGCTTTGACCTACCGAATACATCTTCAAGCTCAATTCCTGCCAGGAAAACAAAATACACTGGCAGAAGATTTAAGCAGAAACCTTATGGATCCTCACGAGTGGAAGCTAAATCCACAAGTCTTCAGCATGATAACACAGAAATGGGGGAGCCCAAACATAGATCTATTTGCCTCTCCTCAAAATTATCAGTTGAAAAGATTCTGCACAAGGACTTATCACAGACAAGCATGGAAAGTGGATGCCCTATCCTTTAGTTGGAAAAACCTATCAGTTTATGCCTTTCCTCCTCTGCCTCTTCTCCCCAAGGTCCTCCTAAAAGTCAGACGAGAAACCAGTGATGATATTAATTGCCCCAGACTGGCCCCGCCAGTACTGGTACCCAATCCTAAGGAACTTGTCTCAATACCCAGCTTGGACCTGACCTCAAAGACCTCAACTACTGTCCCAGCAAAACAATCAGATCCTGCACAATCAACTACAGACACTGAACCTGGCAGCATGGCTGATCATGTAGTTATACAAACAACACCTCTCAGTAAAGCTGTGATGGATGTCATTTTGGGAGCCAGAAGGCCTAGTACTAGAAAATCTTATGCTGACAAATGGAAGAGATTCTATGCTTGGAATCAAGCACAAGGAACTGATACAGCAGAACCAAATATTCCTCAGATATTACAATACTTGACTGAGATGCTTGATAAAGGCCTATCTTTCTCATCAATCAAAATCCATGCTTCTGCCATTTCGGCTCATTACAATACAGAGCTGCCAATCTTTTCTCATCCTTTACTAAAGCAGTATCTTAGAGGAGCCAAAAATTTAAGGCCTCCTAGAAGATCACCATTACCTGCATGGGACCTCATTTATGTGTTGGAAAAGCTCACCCTGCCTCCATTTGAACCAGCTGCTACCACTGATTTAAAGTTCTTATCATGGAAAACAACTCTGCTACTAGCAATTACTTCAGCAAAAGAGTTTCAGAGCTACAGGCTCTCATGGCTGTAGCGCCTTTTATCATATTATACCCAGACAGGGTGTCTCTGAGAACAAATCCTACTTTTATGCCTAAGGTGGTTTCCAGTGTGGCTCTTAACCAAACAATTTACCTGCCAACTTTTTATCCAAATCCGCAGAACAAAGGGGAGAGAATTCTGCATTCCTTGAATGTACACAGACAGCTAAGATTCTACTTGAGCAGGACTAAAGCTCTAAGAAAAACTGAGCAATTACTAGTGTCATATGGTGCAGGATCAGAAGGAAAGGCTATTTCAAAGCAGACAATTTCAAAGTGGATAAGCCACTGCATCCGTTTCTGCTACTTACACCATGGTAAACCTGTGCCCAAGGGCATTAGGTCTCATTCCACCAGAGCTGCAGCTACTTCAGCAGCCTTTCTCAGAGGAGAACCAACCAAAGACATTCTAGAGGTTGCTACTTGGAGTTCTGTTCACACCTTTACAAAGCATTATCATTTGCCTCTCTAAGTCCAGGGCAGGCTTTGCCACTGCAGTGCTGCAGGGCCTTATAGCCGCACCTAATGCTGTTTAGCTCCAGCCTCCCAACCATAGCTTTGGGATTCTACCCAAATGTAATGACTGCAACAGTGAAACACGAAGAGCATAGTACAGTTGTGTGCACTTACCATAAATGTAGATGTTTGAGTGTATTCACTGTTGCAGTCCAGGTTACCCTTCCACCATCCCCCTGTCATTCTGGAGTTTCTTTCCTTCTCTATCTTCTACAACCTATGTGGTGTATTTGCTTGTAGATGAAGGTAAAGTTTATATATATATATATGTAGTACCTTTTTGGGGGCACCTGACATCGGTGGCAAAATTAAAACTAAAGAAAATGGTGTTGGCTGCATGTTTTATACCCCTGACGACCTGACGTCATGGAAGAGAAGACAGCAACCGATGCAGGACCCGAGACTTTGGAATTCAGGCCAACTGAGGGCAACCTGCCAGCAGATTACCCAAATGTAATGACTGCAACAGTGAATACATTGAAACATCTACATTTATGGTAAGTGTACACAACTGTACTTTCTTTACACCTCCAGCTGTATAACCACTATTAACATCTTTATATTTTACCTTATATTCTTATATTTTGTAACACCCATTTCTTAACTATTACTGTTTTTCCACCCATTATTAAAACACTACCCACTTTCATCTGCTTTATCTGTCCTTCCTCTATCTCTCTACCTGACTCCTCTACCTCGCATCCTTAATATTAACTGTAACTCCTATAATTTCCCAACAGCTTTCAACCAAGTAAATACACTGTTATAATATTACAGAATTGTATAATTGATGTTAATGAATATACTTGTATAAAATGTCACTGTACCTAGTCTTAAACTCTGCAGTAAAACTTTTACTAATTCTGTATTCATGTAATTTTGTGGAACTTTTCTCCCCAGATCTGTGGTGAAAATGGGAAGGGCCCAGTTGAACTTTCATAGTAAACAAAAACAAATAAATAAACAAATAAATAAATATTGTTAAGTGAGTTAAAGTTGTCTGGTAGTTAAGGCTCTGAGCTGTTAATGTACCCCTTCCTGTAGTCAAAAGTACTGGCTTTAATTTCTTCCACCTCCCTTTGCCTACTCTCTGGCTTTATGCAAATCATTTAACTAGGCAATGCTCCAGTCCCCCTTGAATAACGACACCTTGTTAACTTCATTAAGAGCTCAGACCCTTAAGTGCCAGACAACTTTAATTCACTTAGAATGCTGTACCCCTTTTAGTGTCTTATAGGATTTTGAGGGAAGAGCTCTGTTTTGCTTACCAGACCATAAGAGACACCTCTGTTGGACCCCTCTATCTCCACACGCCCAGTGGCTCCACCAATACTAAAACCAGGGACTAAAATCTTCAACAAAAGATAAATAAAACATGGTGGTGGGACAGTTTATAACCCATCAACTCCCAAACCTCTAGAATTTACTCCTTCATGCTAGGTAGTGCAAGTTGCTGTTTTCCTTTAAACAGTCTAGATGACTGGATGAGAGGTCATAAAATTACTCTGGAATTGAATGGTATGGTCTTGTGTGTCTGTGTGCACACAAAGGACATAGTTCTCGACTGTCCTCGAGGTTTTCCTGATATGTCTGTTCCTTATAAAATTTGTAGCTTTTGGGTTAAAAGTTGTGGACTGTAGTCACTAAGTTGTTGTGTCTTTCGGCTTTTCCCGGTTAGGGGTCGCCACAGCGGAACTCTGGTCCGCTAACAATTGGCAGTTGATTTATACATGCTGAATTGCCGGCCCTAACGCACAACCTTCAACGAAGGTACGCCCATTCATGCATGTCTCCACAGAAGACGCTCTAGCTGAGACTCGAACGGGACAACGTCTTGCTGTGAGGCGACAACACTACCGCAGCACCACCACCGCGGCTAAGTAATGACAACTATTTGAGTGACTGTCTTCCTATCCTTCAGAAAATGCATACTAATGCAAATCTTGTTATACTAGCAATGTTCTACATACATAAGAGTAATATTTCAAGTCTGTTCCTGATTTGGGATCTTTGTATCTGATTTTTGATTTAAGATGTTGGGAGGGCATGGGGGGTGCAGTGTGTTGCTGCACTGTATGGTTCTCACAGAAGTAAGCTAAAATAAACCTCTGAGTAACTATGTATTTGTTCCTTCATTTGATTGTAAGCAAATATCTAAGGAATACACATTCATACAAAGTTCTTTAATTGATGGTTACATTTGTGTGTGAGTACAATTTATACATATACAGAGAGTGCACGTGGGTGTGTGTGAATATTGTATATAGTGAGTACTTGTGTATTTTATATACACACTTGATTTCTGCATCCCAAAGTAGTATGGTATAAAGGAATGATCAAGTGCAGTAAAAAGGAGCATTCTCATATAAGCCATGTGCTTTGGATATGACCTGGTTTCCTAATGTGGACTGCTTACAGAGTATTTGGTTGTATATAAACTGCACAGCATGAAGTATATGAGTTTCATATTAATATTTTAACTATGAATACATTTTTTTAATTTAACTTTTTTTTTTTACAGGACATGTGGGTGTAACATGCACTATGATGGGCTACAACACATTTTCTGGGACTTAGTGCAGACGAGTAAGGCTAAGAGCAGTTAATGAGCTGTTTCCTGTAGTGCAGGGTTTGAGTCCCTTAGCCTCCATTTGTCTACTGCATGACTCTGACCAGGTCATGTCACCAGACAGTTCTCCTGGGCTTCCCCTGAAGAGGGACACTTCTCCAGTAGACTGTCACAGGCTGTTAGCAAATTTGTTATCCACTGTCTTTTGAATTCTTCCCTTTACATAACCAATGATTAGTGCTATGCTGTATGTTAAATTTGACAATGAATACCAGTATATATGTTAAATAGTTTTCCAGATGCACTTTCAGTAAATGTGAGTTTAAAGGGAAAAAACTTTAGTGTTACTCATGCTAATTTTGGTTTGCTTAGTAAATGTCTTTCAGTATTTTTGATGTAATATTTTAAGTAAAAGTTTTAAATGAAATCCAAATCTCTGTGATCATTGTAAAAGTAAAGACAAAAATAGTATGTGTAGTGACATGTTTGAACAGTGTTTTATGGTAACTGGAGAGGGAAACATCCAAGTAATGAGATACTGGTATGGCTGGGGGGCTTAGATCCATTACCATAAGTATGGCCTCATTTGACCATGATCTGACTCTGCACTTAATATTTTAACTGCTGATACTTTCCTTACACTTTGTCTCACAAGGCCGGCATACCCCTACATGTTACAGTGTCAATGTAAATTAAAGTCATCACCACAGAAAAAAGTCTAAAGTTGAATTTGGCTTATACAACCCTGCTACCCACAATATGATGTAAGAAAATGGAAGACCTTACCATGACAATCATTTCAAACAAAAAAGAGTTGTGAAGATTTATTTCAGCTAGACAAACTTTTTACATCTTTAAACTGAGATCACAGTATTTGCAGGAAGCCACAATGGACTACAGCTAGAAGCTAGCAAAAATAAAATAATTGCAGGAAAGTAACATACTAGCGCACATAACCATACACAGTGATGTGCATTTTTCAGTGTTTGTGCTCGGGACTGAAGACTTAACAATCCTTACTCCTTTCCTACAGCTGCAATGTGTGTGTGTGTGTGTGTGTGTGTGTGTGTGTGTGTGTGTGTGTGTGTGTGTGTGTGTGTGTGTGTGTGTTTGCTATGTTTGTGTGTCCTGAAAAGGGCTGGCATGCCATTCGAGCCTGGATCTCTACCTTATGCACACTGCTTCCTAGGATAGGTTCTGCTTCTCCTATGATCCTGAAGAGTATAAAGTGGATTAATATGAATGAATGAAAGCAATCTTACAATTACAATATCACTTTCTGTCTTGGAGAGACTAGATGAACATTTCAAAGAAATGAATGAAGGCAAGTTCTCGTATATAAAGAAGTATATTCTGGTATTTGTTAGGATGACATCACAGGTAAGTCTCCTCGTCTACTTTTAGGTGGTGTGTCTTATGGTAGTGTAGATTCTGTGGCAGAAAGTAGTCTTACAGAAATATGCCAGGTCCAGTTTGTGGGATAACACTGGATACTTATTGGAGTATTATATTTTATTTTTTTAATTTTTATTTTACATTTGTTGACCGGGCTAGTCTAATTGGATACATGTCCATTTTCAGTAGAGGCCCAGGGAGATAAGCTCCAAATGAAAAACAGTACTACAGGATTACATTAAGATAGGCAAAGTAGATAATTTTACACATAGTTGCAGTTCATTTAATAGGCCAATACAATTTAACAGATAGCATAAGGTAAAGTAATTCTCAAAATAAGTAATCTTGTAAATGAAATACTTAATTTACAATTGCTGGTTTATCTGGTAAAAGAGCAGCATGGACTTAGTAAAGAAATGTAGAAGAAGAAAAGAAAAAAAGAAAAAAAGTGTTAATACAGTCAAAGTTTAGTCAGGGTTACAGCAAGGGCATAGCCAGTGTGTTCTAAGGTAAATCTTAAGTTTTTGTTTGAAAAGTGTTAGGTAGGATAGTGATGTAAGTTCACTAGGTAAATGGTTCCAGTTTTTCCCCAACTGTATTTGAGAAGACAGTCACCTGCTGTGTTACTGGTTTTACTTGTGCTAACTAGTAATTTATTTGATGAACGTAAGATTTTTGTAGGGGGTGATCAGGCTTGATAATATTGGAGTATTATTAGGCTGATAAAGGGTTTTATGGGCAATTTAAGTTGATTCTGAAGCTCCGGCCAATCTAGTTGAATTAAATTCTGACAATGATGGGTTTTGAAGGGTTTTCAAGTGGCAAATCTGGCTATATTATTGTAGGCAGAAACGTATTGGGATGTAGACGAAGCAAGTATCAACAAATCTCACAGTAAACCCAAAATTAACACAAACAAATGTATTCCAGGTAGATATCCACAGATAAGCGCTTTCGCTATGTAAGCTTCCTCAGATCTAAACAAATTGGATTAACATAAACTGAGGTATATATACATAATTGAAATCAATTAATTATCAAATCTTAAAGAGAAACACCATACTTTACCTAATAAAACTTTAAAATATATAAAAAACAGTTAATTGTGTATAGACATACACAGGAAAAACTTAAAAGATATAAAATGCACAAAGATGTGGAGACATACAGGAATATATAAAAATATATAAAAATATATAGACCATATGTATGTGCATATGTATAACTATCTAACATTCCTACATTGTCTCAATTTCGGTTTTATAGAAGCTCTTTCATTGAGTCCTAACCCCCTATCAGCTCTTAAAAGAATAATCCATTCACTCTCTTTACTCTCAGTGTATGTCCTAATGTCACCACCTCTCTTATTCGGAGTAATAATCTCCAAAACCTTAAACAGGAATTTGTGAGTATTCCCACAAAGAGTTATATGTTTGGCTAATGCATTATGAGATGAACCTTTCTTGATGTGATATATATGTTCTCTGACTCTGTCTCTAAATGGGCGATTTGTCTTGCCCACATAAAATGACGAGCAAGACTGACATACCACTAGATATGCAACATTGGGAGTCCTACAATCAGGCTCTGCATTAGTATTAAAAACAATCTGTAGGTTAGGATGAAAAAAGCAGGTACTGATATCAATATAGGAGCAAAAGTTACAGTGGCCACATGGTTTTGTGTGGCCATGAGTCATAGAATGCCTCTCTGATTTTGGATGACAAAGCATCCTTTTTAAGTTATTCTTGTTCCTATAAAGGAAATGGGGTTCATTTCCTACTATCTCCCTTAGATCTTCGTCCACTTGTAGGATACCCCAATGTTTAGCAATAATCTTCTTGACTTCAAAATGATCAGAAACAAACAGGGTCGAGAATTTGACATGGCTATTAACCCTTTTTCCTTTTATAGTTTCAATAGAGCTGATGGGTCCAAAATATGGTGTTGCCACTGTAGAACGCAGTTGGTAAACGTCATCTATATGTGAGTTAACCTCATTGATCTTATACCCTCTATGTGTTAACCTCTCTCTCAAATCATCTAGTTCAGCTGCAAACCCACTATCCATGGGATTTAGCCTAGAGGCTCTGATCGCTTGGCCCTTCATAATGTTCCTAAAAACAAATGGTGGGTGCATACTTGACCTCATAAGTAATGAATTGCAATAACAAGTTTTTCTATGTACACCCGTGTTTATCAGGCCATTGGATAACCTTTCAATATATAGATCTAAAAATTCAATCTTATGTGCTGAAAAATGCATAGTGAATTGTAGACAATTCGTCAAATTATTCATAATGAGTAACATAGATTGAAGTTCTACTTCTGTCCCTTTCCATAGGACAAAAAGATCATCGACAAAATGTCGATAAAAGATAACATGTTCTCTAAATAGAGTTTCACAAAATAGTACATGCTCTTCCCAATATGCTAAGAACATATTGGCGTAGCTGTTGGCACATGGTGTGCCCATCGCTACGCCATCTAATTGCCTGTAGATGGTATCGTTGAACATAAATAAGTTATTCTCCAAAACCATCTCTAGAAAATGTACAATCATATCTATCATAACATTTGTGTAGTCACTATGTTCTTTCAAGTACTCTGAAACATACATTAGTCCTAATCCATTAGGAATAACTGTGAATAGTGACTGTACATCAAAGGTAACAAATAAAAGGTCAGACATGTCATCATTTTGTTCAATATTCTCATATAACTCTATCAAAAACTGTTTAGAATCTCTCAAAACAAAATAATTCCCATTTAAAGCCTGCTTTAGATGTCGCTCTATATAAACAGATAAGTGTTCAGTTATCCATCCACGGCCCAAAACTATGGGCCTCATGGGTGGGTCACTGACATTTTTATGTATTTTTGGTAGCCCATTAATAATGGGAATGAGCAGTGTCTTAATACTTAAATAGTAATAAAGTTCCTTATCTATCAACTTGCTCTTAAAAATATCTAGCAGAGTGTCACTAACATGTCTGATGATATCATGGACAGTATCCATGGTGATGGCTTCATAAAATTTATCACACAACATGTGTTCCATAGAAGTGCAATAATGTGATGTATCCATCACTACAATACGGCCGCCCTTGTCGGCAGGCCTAATTACAATGGTAGAATTATTCTGCAATTTCTTAAGGCTCTGTCTTTCATGCCATGTAAGATTATCCCCTTTCCTGGGTCTGCCATTTTTACTACAATCGTCATAATATTTATATAACTCATCTTCTGTCAATTTTAGAAAAGCCTCTAAAAGAGGATGATGCATAGGTACATACTCAAATTTCTAAAAGAGGAATGCCTAATATTACTTGACACATTCTTTGAGTTCTTAAATAAAAATTTTAACATAACATTTCTACAAAATAATTTTAAATCCATGGTAACATCAACCAATCTACTTCTACTCTTGGGAATAAAATTGAGCCCTTTGCTTAACAACTTTATGTCATCAGGGGATAATGTAGTGCTAGATATATTATGTACTAATGTTTGTTGATCCACATTTTCTTTAGTTTGATGTGGTAGTGGTTCCCCTGAAAACTTTCTTTTTTGTCTACCCCTGCTCATGGATCTCGTCCTCCGCGGACCTTTTTCCATGCGGACTGGCAGAGGAAAAGAAATATCAGGGTTCATGATGGTTAAATTTCCTGTATGCCTTTCGATATTTTTGGTCTGACAACTCCATCAGATCCTTGTTTAGATAAAATGGATTTATCCTTAATTACCTGTACTTCAGGATATAAATTAATTCCAGAGTGCATGATGGGATGCACTATATGAATAACGTAAGTCGAGTCAGTGTTGGAACATGCTGGCTGAATAGAGTCATCGTTAACAACATTACTGACTGACTGCTCATCTCAAACTAAAACCTGCTGATCATTAACAGTAACTGGAACTCGATCCATTTCAGAATGATTTTGGTCAACAAATACAGTATCGTCATTCATAACCACATTCATATTATTAACATCAACATTAAAAGATGTTGAAGTCATAACATATTTCTTATTCTTATTCTCTTGTCATGTATTAGAAAAGTGTTCAACATCATTGTTAGGATATTGTACCCTATTTATATTATCAACATTCACACGAGTAATGTTATTGTTCCTGGGCCACATGAAAACGTGGCCCAATTTAAAATCATTAATATCCCTGATGGCCTTATGTCTTTTTTGCTGAAAGAGCTTACACTCAAAGGCAGAAATACTGTCAAGAAAGTTCTCAAAGAGTGACTGTGTGATGTTATCAGGGTATTCTTTAGAAATCAGTTGTTGTGTTTTTCTAATGCTGGCAGTCAAAGCAGCCTCTTCGGGTTTGAAAAAATCAACGAGGAGGTGTAAATATTTATGGCTTACCTCAATATTAAGCTGCTGCCACTTCGCCAGTAAATCCGGATAGTCTCGTCCTTGACTCAGCATATTGAAGACGTGGAGCCCTCGGGGGATGATTTTCCTATCAAGACAAAACTGAAAATGTATACGTTGTGTTTGAAAACATTTTAGTTTCTGAAAATCCTTCTCCAACTCCTCAAATAACCGATGCAGCCTTTCTAAGTCTCATAATGCATTAGTCAAACATATAACTCTTTGTGGGAATACTCACAAATTCCTATTTAAGGTTTTGGAGATTATTACTCCAAATAAGAGAGGTGGTGACATTAGGACATACACTGAGAGTAAAGAGAGTGAATGGATTATTCTTTTAAGAGCTGATAGGGGGTTAGGACTCAATGAAAGAGCTTCTATAAAACCGAAATTGAGACAACGTAGGAATGTTAGATAGTTATACATATGCACATACATATGGTCTATATATTTTTTATATATTTTTATATATTCCTGTATGTCTCTACATCTTTGTGCATTTTATATCTTTTAAGTATTTCCTGTGTATGTCTATACACAATTAACTCTTTTTTATATATTTTAAAGTTTTACTAGGTAAAGTATGGTGTTTCTCTTTAAGATTTGATAATTGATTTCAATTGTGTATATATATATATACCTCAGTTTATATTAATCCAATTTGTTTAGATCTGAGGAAGCTTACATAGCGAAAGCGCTTATCTGTGGATATCTACCTGGAATAAATTTGTTTGTGTTAATTTTGGATTTACTGTGAGATTTGTTGATACTTGCTTTGTCTACATCCCAATATATTTCTGTTTATTATACATTTTGTTGTCTGGCACTGTAGCGTCTACCTGATTTAGCAGCGGTTGTGCTAACTTTAACATATATTATTATAGGATTTAGCTAGTTTCTGAAGATTGTTTTTAGATTAGTATAGATAGGAGAGGCATAGAGAAGTGTTGAGATTAGATGGGAGTGGGCAATAGTAGATCTAGCTAATGGAATAAGGAAGGGTCTGATCCTATAGAGGGAGTCAACTTTTTGTTGATTGATTTTACTGTATTGTTAATAAGAGTATCAAAGTTGAGGTTGTTGTCAATTGTAACTCCAAGAAGTTTGGTTGCTACATCAGGTGATATGAGTGTACAGTTGTTAGATGTGACTGAGAAATCTATTGGGGTGGACTTATGGGTAGGAGTAAAGAGCAGGAGCTTTTTTTTTTGGGGGGTTCAAAAGGAGGCAACATTGAAGAAACCAAGATTCTACTATGTTAAAAACTTTCTAAGTAATGGATTGCAGTTCAGGTGAGGAATCAGCTGAGCATATAATTGTAGAATCATCAGCATATTGTATACAGGTAGCTTGAGGGATTGCTAAGTGAAGATCATTGATGAAAACTGAGAATAGAGGAGGGCCTAAAATGGAGCCCTGAGGGACACCTAAGGTGACAGGCAGGTGAGAAGATAGGTTATTCTCCCAGAGCGCAGCTTGCTGCCTATTACTGAGGTAGGAACTGGACCATTTTATAGCCTGATCATCAAGAGAGAGTGATTTGAGAATATTTATAAGTAGCTGGTGGTTTACCATGTCAAAAGCTTTGGAAAGATCAATAAAGAGTGCTGAAGAGAAGATGTTGTTATTTCTGTTTTTGTTAATGGAGTTAGAGAAGGATAAGAGTGCATAGTCGTACTATGGAATGGCCTAAAGCCATGTTGACACTCAGCAAGTATGTTGTTTTGGATTAGATGGTTTAGTAGCTGTCTATGAATGCATCTTTCATTATTGTTGCTAACAGGGATAGTATAGCTATAGGACTATAGTTAGAATGTTCATTAGAGTTCTCACCTTTGTATAGGGGGATAATGTGAGAGATTTTCCAGATTGCTGGAATTGTTCCCTCATTTATGGTTCTGTTTATGAGGATGGATATTGGATAGGCTACAGCTTTGGCTGCTTTCTGCAGGTATTCTGCAGGTAGCTGGTCAGCTGATGGAGTACACGGTTTTAGTGTTTGGATGATCTTGCAGATGAAGTGTGTTGGGATGGGTTGCAGTTGAAATGTAGAGAGAGAGCTAGTAATGGAGGTAGGATGGCTTGAGCTGTCAGGTGAGAGTTGATTTGCTAGAGTTTGAATGGTTTCTGTGAAGAAGATATTGAAGGCATTAGAAGTTTGCTTTGGGTGTTCATGGTTACTACCTAGTGGGGTTGGTGTGCTAGTTTGACCTGGGTGTAGGAGTCTGTTAATTCTTGCCCAAAAGTTTTGTGGATTATTATGGTGCATCTTCTGCATTTGACAATAGAAGTTTTTTTTTTTTTTATCTGAGACTACTGTTTTTTTTGTCTCATTTCTCATCTGTCTAAATGTTAGTTGATCTAGAGTATTTTTGGTAGATTGTCATCTGGTCCAGGCTTTATTTCTGAGTAGGATTTTCTGTCTGGTGTCTTTAAAGCCAAGAGGCTGGTTTTGACCTAATTCTTATAATACGTTTTGGAGCATGCTGGTCTAGGATGGCTAAGAATTTAGTGTTAATGTATTTAACTGCCTCTTCAAGAGGGATGCTTTTTAAGGAAGACCAGTCACTTGCCCTAAGTTCAATTTGAAATAGTTCATGGTTAAAGTCTTTGTTGGACCGTATTGTCCTATATGTGGCTGTGTAGGGAATATCGATCTTTTGCCTGATTATATAGGTTAATGAGTGGTCACTTATGTCATCTGGGAACATTCCTACCTTATATGTCTGGTGGTGTTTATTTATGAGAATCCAATCTAAGGTGCTTTCTTTTTTGTTTGGTTTATTAATTCGGGTTGAGGAGGTAATGATTTGTGAAAAGCCATAAAGGTTAATATGGGAAGTAGGGTGTTCAGTACTGATACACTTCCAGTCAATATTGAAATCTCCAAGGATTATAGTTTCTTGTGGGAAGTATGATGACAGGGAGCTGAGGATATCCTTGAGTATACTGGTATTATTACCAGGAGGTAAGTAGATACAGCTGATGTATATGGATTTACTAGAATTAACCTGACGTTTGGAAATAAGGATTTCTGCATTATTCTGTAGAGGTGGTTTTTAGTCTACATAGGTAACTTATAGCTCATTTTTGAAAATGATAGCTACTCCACCACCCTTCCTATTTTTGCGGCCTAGCCTTATAATGTTGTATCTGGGTGGGATGACTTCAGTATCTTGGGTATGGGGTTTTAACCATGTCTCTGTAAGGCATAGGATGTCGAAAGAGTGCACATCTAAGAGAGCATGGAGGTGTGCAACTTTGTTATTAATGCTACGTATATTGAGATGTGCAATATAGAGTGAGTTAGTGAGTTTGGTAGGGGAAGGTGTGATGGAGGGACTGGGGTTATGAAATTTATATGTTAAAGTACTTGCTGGGCCAGGATTAGGGTGAATATCACCGTCTTGTAAGGACCGGCTTATTAGTCTACACGAAGGATTATGTAGGTTGCAGATTTGGTTTAAAGATTTCATTGTTCTAAGATCATTGTATTTGATGTGGGTCAGTCTGTGGAATTTAGCTAGTAGGTAGCTAGGAATGGAAGTTATGTTTATGTGATTTTGGGAGATAGTGAGAGCTATTGTAGTTTGTTTGGGAAGGTAGTGAGTTATAAGATATTGTGGGTGTTCAAAGGAGGTTAAGAGGTAGGCTGCGATGAGAAAAGGTAAAAGTGTGACAATGAGTAACAGCTTGAATTTTGCTGTGAAAGTTGATGGAGGCATAGTGCAAAAAGAATAAAGGAATTATAGTGGAGGTAGGAGTAGTATTAAGACAAGATGACAGATATATGTTTGGTTCAATTACCTTATGTAGAGGGGCTATATGATAGGTTATGAGGTGAAGAGGGTGTGGTTATATAGCCTACAGTAGCGAGAACTTTACATTGGATGAGATGGAAAAAAGGGTGTGGTTTAGAAGTATAAGTTTAGGGTCCTTGGGGGCGGGTGGGAATTGGGGGCAGGGTAGGGGAGCGGAATGAGCCCGCACAGCGAACCGAGCTGGAAGATACAAGAGAAGGAGAAGCAGCCAAAAGAGCAATCAGTGAAATGGTGTGTATGTAGGGTAAGTAAAGTTGTAAGTGGGTATATAGCTGTAAGAAGAAAAGTGGACAAAATTTATGTCCAATACTTTGACCTCAAACTGTGAAAAGGTTGGGTCATGAAGTTTCAGGACAGATGTGTGGAAAGGTAGGACTAGGTAAGATGTCACCTAGGGGCTGAAAACGATATAACAGCAGAAGAGTTTAAAGGGAGAAAGACTTGTCTAGGATAGAGGTAAGAGAGGCTAACAGTTAAGGAGATTTTAGAACTACCGAGGAGAGGTATGCATGCTACAGGGTAGTAAGGGGGTATGACTGCTGGCTGTCCTGGCTGTGGAGCGACCTTAGAGCCACCTAGAATTAAAGTTTATAAATGTAAACATTACTACCAGGTGTAGTAAAACAACATACTTTCTGGCTTCCTTTTTTAAATACAGATGAGGACTAGGAGGCAGTATGAGGAAACAGCAAGTTTTAATGGTTCCTTAGTTGCCAGGCCAGTAGATTCAAAATCCAAAGGTGGGATATGGAGGCTGGAGAGCTAGGTACTTCAGGATAGGAAGTGAGAAAAAAGGAAGAGAAGGGAAGAGAAAACACTGTCTTTAATAGGATAATACACAGTAAGAGCAAATTATAATCAAGTACACAGTAATTATCGACACTAACAAGTGAAGTTGCAGACTATCAAGTTTTAGTAAGTAGGTAGGTGAATGCTAGATTAAAACCTAATCATAACAACCTAAAAATAACAGTACTTAGCTTTGATAACACAAGATAGTTTGATATCATATAATACCTCCAGGTCAGATTGAGGCACTGTGGCTTATCAATTAAAATCTATAAAGATTCAGTAGAACACACATTTCTTCTAAGTATTAGTATAGTACCAAGGGAGACTGAAAATGCTGCCATTATTCTATAAACAGAGTGAAAACAGTAGATATCACGCCTAGGTATTTCAGGCACTTCTCTTAAAAGTTAAGTTATTATTAATCAATAACAAGCAAAATTGCCCTTAGGCTCTAAGTAATAAAACCAGAGAAACATGCAGTCACTAAACATCATTATTATAAGGCATTGATTAGAATATAGGAAACTAGCTATTGAGGATAGTTAAGGCCTCTAAGCATAATATCAAGGTAGCAACCCTTAAATTGTGAGTGTCTTTTAAAAATGGAAGCATGTAAGCAAGGATAGGTTAAGCGTTCACGTAATTATGGATCTATATCTGTAGGCTATAGACTAAGTATATTTGTAGGCTGTAGTTACATTTTAGTCAAACCGCTGGAATGTCAAATAGTTATCTCCAGTGTTTTAAACTAGGATATGTAGCATATATGCTTTGGTGTAGACTGGCGGGGATAATGTTAGCCTGAAGATAGAAAACCAATACAAGTCAAATCAGTTTGTATGGGAAGGGAGGCTCTTAGTGCTAACAGCTGAGCGGACCAGACCAATGGAGGTAGCAAATGCTGTCTCCACGTGGGAAACACAGGTGAGATTCAAGCTCTGCCACCATTCACTATAGGCTCATATCTCTTCAACAAGGCAAAAAGTAGGTCTAATGCTTTTCTAAATAGAGTCACTAGTACTTTAAAAACATAATCTGCTTAGGCTGTACAAACACATACATAGAGTTGCCAATTGTTTTAAAAGTGAAAGTGGTTATATGCTGTAGCTCCGTAATTAGAGCATGTTTCAATATCTACAGCTTAGTCAGTGTGTAAAAACTATTCCAAACTGTTTGCGGAATATAACCCTGAGTATAGGGATACAATGCAAAATATCCTATGGTTAATGCAAGTCAGACTGAAGTGGAACAGTAACAGCTGAGCACTTCAGATAGAAGGGAGTAGCCAATGCCATCTCAGTGTGGGAAACTCAGTAAACATACAAACTCTAGTACCATCAGTGTAAGCTTATAGCTTTACACTTGGGGAAATATAACCAGTTCTATGAAAGGACCAATGCACATTTACACAGTTGGATACAGTATACGAATATAAAATACGTGAGTCCTAGTTACGCTACTTATACAAACACTAAACACAAGAAGGCAGATTAACAAATAAAAAGATAAAGTGCACAAACAAAACTATGTGAGTTCAGGCACACTCTACATACAAACATATGGATACAAGAAGGCAGTTCACAAGCATAGTAAAAGGTAAATGCAGAAGTTCTTATGGTAGCCAAAAGACGCTGGGGCCAGGATCGCACAGCAGTTTGGGGATATTGATATATAAAGATGGCACCATGAGGGGTTACAAGTTTTTAAGGGCTTAGAGGATATGAGGTAGGAGGGAGGAGAAAAGACTTGGAAGCTAATAAACTTGGGAGGGGAAACTGCTACTACAAAGGGGGAAGGGTTCTGAACTAATTAAAGATAAAGTCAGGGAGGGGTCACAACTTTCACAAATGGGAAGGGCTCTGGACAGCTGAAAGGTGGGAATACTTAGAGAGATAAGACATGAAACAGAACAGGATAACGAAGGACAGAGCTAAGTAGAATAGGGCAGAGAAGGTGGGGAGAAGAGTTTAAGGGAAATTTGAGTATAGAGTCAGAGGCAAGAGAAGGAGAAGCAGCCAAAAGAGCAATCAGTGAAATGGTGTCTATGTAAGGTAAGTAAAGTTGTAAGTGGGTATATAGTTTAGGAAGAGTGGTAGAGGGGGTAGTAGGGGGATAGATGGGTGCTAAATCTAGCTGTAAAGAAAAGTGAACAAAGTTTATGTCCAGTACTTAGACCTCAAACTGTGAAAAGGTTAGGTCATGAAGACCCAGGATAGATGTGTGGAAAGGTAGGACTAGATAAGGTGCCACCTAGGGGCTGAAAAAGATATGACAGCAGAAGAGTTTAAAGGGAGAAAGACTGGTCTGGGATAGAGGTAAAAGAGGCTAACAGTTAAGGAGGTTTTAGAACTACCGAGGAGAGGTATACAGGCTAGGGGGTAGTAAGGGGGTATGACTGCTGGCTGTCCTGACTGTGGAGCGACCTTAAAGCCACCTAGAATTAAAGTTTATAAATGTAAACATTACTACCAGGTGTAGTAAAACAACATACTTTCTGGCTTCCTTTTATAAATACAGATGAGGACTAGGAGGCAGTATGGGGAAACAGCAGGTTTTAATGGTTCCTTAGTCACCAGGCCAGCAGATTCAAAATCCAAGGGCAGGATATGGAGGCTGGAGAGCTAGGTAGGTAGCCAAATAGTCTGTAAGTTACTGTTAACAGTCTTATCATAAAGTTCTACACAGTCCAGACCTCCCTGCAGCACGATAAGTACTTATCAAAGCCTGGTTTCCTGGCACAGATGGATGGAGACCTGACTGCATTCCAGTCACACAGGTTCAGTTAGCTGCCCCCCCCCAATGCTGGAGCCAGGTAGGGAAGGGGGAGGAGTGAAAGACATGGCATGCTTGCCTGTCAAGTGGGAGGGAGGGGAGTTGCATGCACTCAGAGGCACATAAGGTGATGTAGTCTCCTGTGTTAATGACAAGAGAAACCACCTGTCATGCTGCGAGGGAACTGCAGACTGCTTAGAGAAACACCCCTCTGGAAAATGAGGGGACAGGCAAGTTGACATTACTCCCTGACACCTTGCTGGGTGCATGCATGGATGTGGCCCAGAAGAAAAACTAGAAAAAGTTTTAACTAACCCAGATGGCTGCATGAGAGCTGGGGCAAGAATTCACAAAGAAATAAGTACTTGCTACTAACTTTAATTTTGTTTCAACCCTGCATTTTGTCATGAGAGCGGACATGCTGAAATGATTGTGTTTTCTTGGAAAGCCTGTTAGGGTACTGTTGATTATATTCATTTACCTTAAGCTGTCTTGTTCATTGCTTGGAGTAAAATTAGTGAGAGATATTAGTAAATCTAAGAACTCTTACTAAACATGCCATGGTTGATTGTGACTCTTACAGATTTTTCCTGTTGTATATTATGTAAAATGCTCTTGCCATACCTCTCAACTGTCCCTTATTTTCAGGGACGTCCCTGATTTTGACTCAAATTTTAGCTCTGTCCCTCTTAATCCCTGATAAAACTAATGACTTTTGGAGGAAAGGTAGTGAATTACACTTAATGAATAATGACAATAATTGAGTTACAGACTTCTTTTACTTCAGAAAATGTGTATTAATTAATTTGCTCGGATTCTGTCAATGTTTCAAGTTAATAGCACTAATACTTTAAAATTGTCCCTGATTGTCCCTGATTTTTTCTTGACTTGTCCCTGATTCTATTGAAATTTGTCCCCGATTAGTTGAGAGGTCTGGAGCCTCTTGGTGAATTTAGTAGAAGAGCTGAGAAGCAAATTCTTTTTAAAATGTGGAATTTTCTAAGTTCCAATTCCTGTTCTATTTGATCATGTAAAATACCCTGTCTCAGGGAGCCATGGTATAATTTTTCTGCCTTGCTAGTCAAATATGAGTGACACTAGACATAAAATAGTTCAGTCTGCTTGGTGAGCTAACAAAGGTATTCCCTTATTTCTCTTTTTACTTCTGCCATCTCTGCAGCAATTTCACAGTACATAATGTTAGAAAATGTATTTATGTATCATGATTATGCATAGTTACTTCTGGTAACTACCAGTGAGAACATAGTTGTTTCATTTTGTATGTTATTTGGTGAATGTTGTATTTGTTATCAGATTGCAGAATGGAAGATTCTCACTCTGAAGACTGACCTCTCCAGTACTGCTAGAATGCAACTTGCCTTCCTGATAAGTTATGCTTCATTGCAAGAGGGTAGAATTGCTGTGTCTTATTTAAGCTGGGCCTGTTTTAATATAGCTTCAGTTTTTGAAGTATCCAATGGTAAATAAACAGGATATGTTAAAATATACACTGGCTGCAGAAATTAGCAACCTGTAGATATGATTACAGAGAATGAAAGAATATAGATAGCTTGGCTATCTAGCAAAACAAGGCTAGGGAGACAGCTTCAATAGTCAAATGGAGGCAAGTGAAATAAACAGATATTTGATTTATAATAGCTGTTCTCCAGCCCAAGGGAGTAAATGAAGGTTTGAGTCTGATTTGAGAGAACTAGAAAAAGCTTTGCATTGCTGTTTTTACAGACTATCTGCTCTGTTGCCTTGCAAACTATGTATAACGTTAATAAGTTTCCTTTGGCAGAAGGGGAGTTGTGTGCTGTAATAAGAGATGTGCTTCATTTAGGAGAATATTATATAATAAGAGATCAGGTTTGCTTGGGGCAATATTATACAAAATTAAGAGATCAGTTTCAGTTGGGGGCAATGTTATACACAAGTATATAAAGTGCTACAGAAAGTGCTAGAAACAGACTATGAAGCTTCAGTCTGTGACAGCAAAACAAAGTATAAGATCTGAAGTTGTTTTCATTTGACCTTCAACCTGTGGGAATACGCATCTGACCTGGCCAGATTTTTCAGCATCAGATCCAAGATCTTCCCCTACCCATAATGACCCTGTCTCCCTCCTCCCATCAGATCTTGTTTGCCACGCATTCAGTCAGCATCTTGGTGTGTTAGCTCCAAGTTTCCTGGTAAGTGAAGGTTCTGTTTTGGTCTTCTTTCTTCCCTTTTCTTCATTCCTAGCTAATTTTTCTCTAATTCTAACCCCTACCTGTTCTTAGCACTCAGGCATTGGTTCTCTAATAAAAAAAAGTTTCCTGCCTTCTTTCCTGTCGAGTGTGTGTGTGTGTGTGTGTGTGTGTGTGTGTGTGTGTGTGTGTGTGTGTGTGTATGAGACTGTTCTTGCTTCCATCTACCATGGCTGAGACCCCCCCAAGCCAGGTTTTCGGAAATGCACTGAGTGTGGCCATAAGCTCACACCTTCCGATGGCCACACTCTCTGTTTGATTGGGAGTAGCTCACCTGGACACCTCTTGTTCAATCTGCACAGGCTTCAACCACAAGTATTGTTCAACAGGAGGAGCAAATTTATTTTGAAAGGCCTCCTTCTCCCCTTTCTCTGACGCCTCTACTTCCTCTGCCCCAGCCTCTGGGACTCAACCTCCCACTAAGAAGGCCAGGGATGGGGAAAAGCACCATCACAGGGAGTGGGATAGGCCCAGAAAGTGGTACCCTGACCTCACTTATTTAGCTGAGCCCAGGGCTAAATCCCACCCATATCTCAGCCTGGGTTCCCCTCAGCTCCAGTCACCTAATTTTTCATTGCAACTGGAGGTCTCTCAGGCCCAATCCCCTTTATCAACCTCTCCCCAGTGCCTCTCCAGGCCCGTATCTGTAGCTTCCTCCATCCAGTCCACCTGTAGTCTTTCTGAGCCAAGGTGGACAGGATTATGCAGAAATTCATCAAGACCCAGATCCAGATGGGAGTCTTGCCTGCTCCCTCCCTCTGGGGCTGGGAGCATGCAGTTCACCTTTCTTCCCATTGCTCCTTCTCCGATCTGACCCCAGCTTTGAAGTCCTTGGGTCCAAGGCTTCTCGGCATCAAGGGGTCAGCGCCTATGGTACTAGATACCTCGATGCCGATCATTGCCCTGAGTGGCTCAGCTCTGACCAGTTCATAGCCATCAGGCTCTCAGAGCCATAGTCTCAGTGTCGGATCTAAGGGGATGGTGTTGGCTTCAAGGTTTTCAGAGTTGGCCCTTCCACTTGGAGTCTCGGTGCCTGGAGGCTTAGATCTGGCTCCCCCATCAACGCAAAGGGTGGTGGATCCATTGCAGCATCCCAGCATCGGAGATTCATTCTTCCTCTGCTTTTAATGTGGTGGAGAAGGTTCTCTCAGTTCCCTCAAGACCATTGACGTTATCATCCTCTGAGTCCATCCTGACTCCCTCTATTTCTGGTCCAGATTCCCCCATCCTGCCCACTCAGGGACAGCCTGTTGCCTCTCCACCCCAGGGAGCTCCTCCTCGGGAACAGCCAGAAGTTTCTGAGTCCTCCCCAGAACCTACACCCTGAGGAGCTCCCTTGGAAACATACGTGCAAAAGGAGGCACTTGGACTCCCAGCTGGAGTCCCTCACAGAAGACACTGACTTAGAGGAAAGGGAGGGTCCCCCCTGGTCACCCCCAGATAATGTCTCCTTCAGGGACATCATGGAAATCCTATGCCAATGTGGGGGTGGTCTGTCCAAAAACCCAACCCGGATGAGTCTGTGTTCATGGAGGCATTTGGCACAGGACCCTCTACCTCCTGGGTGTACATTCCTGCTAATCCACTTGTGGATTTGATTTCATCCTGGTCATGTAAGGAGCCCAACAAGGTGGAGCCTATTTCCAAGCACCGTGATAAAATTCTAAGTATCGCTTTGGACAGACAGCATTGGTCTAGGGGATCCCCTGTTGATGCCATGGCGGTTGTGGTGGCCACAAAGAAAAAGCTCACTCAGGAGAGCTCTATGGTCCATCCACCCAGACCGAGACTAGCAGACCATGGACTGTTTCAGGAAGTGGGCTTATGCCACATTTACTTTGTATGCACTGAATTATATGGCACACGTCTTCAGGCTACAGCAGGACCTTGTCAAAGAGGTCATTGAGTCTGCCCCAGGGTCCATGTCGGGAGGAGAAGAAAGTGTTCTCCTCCCATATGACCACCCTAACTTCTATTTCTAATACCGTTATGAGGCTCCTGTCCCATGCCATGGAAGGTGCCTCTAGGGTAGCCGGAACAGGTGTTGTCATGAGGCGTCATGCTAGGCTCTGACTTTGTGCATTCTCAGAGCCCTTCAAGGCGTCGTTTAAAAATGCCCCTTATGACGGTTCCACCTTTTTCGGTAAAACCATTCAAGACACTTTAGTCCAGAGTGAGAGAGACAGAAAGACCTTGTCTGCTATCGGGATTCCCTTCTCAGCCCCACAAAAATCCTTTTCCCAGAATCAGCATGGGGTGAAGAAGATGCAGTTCTGAAAATCTCACAGCTTTTCCCATGCCACTCAGGACTCGCCTTCCACCAGGGCAGAGGGGGATATGAGAGATGTCATCCTCATGGCAGAGGGGGTCCGAGAAACCAGGGCTCTCAGGATTTATACCGACATG